>NW_021320070.1:6041737-6067948 GCF_001605985.2 Dendrobium catenatum | reverse complement strand
GTCCTAAGGAGATGAAGTTATTTATGAATAACAATGATTTTCATGAAGTGGGCCTTGTGGGTCCTAAATTCACTTGGTGCAATAATAAAAGTGGTGGTGGATGTATTTTGAAGAGATTGGATAGATGATTATTGAACTTTTTTTCTTTGGAAAAGATTCACTTAACTGCTGTAAGACATCTTGCAAGAGTGGCTTCGGACCAGGAGGTGGGGGGGTTGGAAATTTGTTTTCTCTCAAGGTCCTAAGGAGATGAAGTTATTTATGAATAACAATGATTTTCATGAAGTGGGCCTTGTGGGTCCTAAATTCACTTGGTGCAATAATAAAAGTGGTGGTGGATGTATTTTGAAGAGATTGGATAGATGATTATTGAACTTTTTTGCTTTGGAAAAGATTCACTTAACTGCTATAAGACATCTTGCAAGAGTGGCTTCGGACCACTGTCCAATTGTATTGAAGATCTTTAACTCCACTCCTAGGAAGAACATAATTCATAAGTTTGAAGACATATGGGCTTCATATCATGCTTCTTCAATCATAGTTTCAAAATCCTGGAATAAATCTATTCGTGGTGATGCGGTGCAAGTTCTTAATAAAAAATATAAAAGAGCATTGAAGGCTTTATTTTTTTGGAGTAAAGCTAAACTCAAAAACTTCTTGTCATTGAAGGATAGCCTTAAGGAGGCGCTACAGCTACAGTTGGAAGAGGTTGAAATCGGCTGGTTTTCTGAAGAAAAATTGCTCCTTTTGAGAACAAAAGTTAGTGAACTGAATGGTTATCTCGCTCGTTTGAACACTTGGTGGAGACAAAGGGCTAAAGTTAGGTGGATAGAAGAAGGGGACTCTAACTCCAAATTTTTCCATGCTTTTGCTAGTGCGAGAAGAAATGAGAATTGGATTAATCAAGTAAAAGATGTAAATGGAGTTCTGGTTGAAGAACATAATGATATTGACTAAAATGTTTTTCAAATATTTTCATGCTAAGTGGAGAAATAAGAAATGCAAGCTAAAAGAATGGCCGCCTCCTTGGTGTATGCTTGATGATGGGGATAGAAGAATGTTGGATGTTGATTTCTCTATGAATGAAGTTATGGAGGTTATTAAAAACCTGGGTGGGAATAAGTCATCGTGTAGTGATGAGATTTCTCATTCCTTTGTTAAAGCATATTGGAATATAATTGGAGAAGATGTTTGCAAGGCTATTAATCAATTTTTTTCTTATGAGAAGCTTTGTCAAGAGTAGAAGGAGACTCTTATTATATTAATTCCTAAAGTATAGAATCCTATGGTTCGTTCTAATTATCGACCTATTAGTCTTTGCAAATCTATGTACAAGATAGTGGCTAAAATATTGTTGAATAGATTATTGTTGATCATTTCTAAGATCATTTTTGAAGATCAAGTGGCATTCATTAAAGGAAGATCAATTTCTAATCACATTCTTCTGGCTCAAGAAGTGTTCAACAAAATCATATTTTCTAAGGCCAAGAAAAGGCCTTTTGGCTATCAAGATCGATATGGAGCAAGCTTATGATAGTATATGCTCATCAACTTTAAAACAAGTATTTGAACACTTTGGATTTTTGATTAAATTTTTTAATCTATTGATGGAATTGATCCAAGGTTCTTTATTCTGATCAATGAAAGTAATTCCAATTGGATAGAGGCGAAGAGTGGATTTTGATAAGGGTGTCCCTTATCACCCTTTTTATTTATTATGTGCTTTCAACTTCTTTCAAATGCTTTTATTCAAAAAGGTATGAACTTTGGGATCAAAATTTCTCAAAATGCTTAGAAAGTTTCTCATTTATTGTATGCAGATGATATCTTGTTGTTTTCAGATGCAAAAACTAAGAGTCTGAAGAAGCTGAAGAAAATTCTCTTGGATTATTGCAATTGGTCAGGTCAAAAAATAAATATCCAGAGATCATCTATTTTGTTTAGTAAATCGATCAATAGAAGGAAAAGGAAACTTATATCAAAATTGTTGGGTTACAAAGTGGTGGACGAGATGAATTATCTAGGAGTTAAAATTGCATTAAGGAGGCTTGTGAATTCTGTTCTTGATGGAGATATCTTTAAGTAGATTGAATGCTTGGGAAAATAGATTTATTTCTCTAGAAGGTAGAATGGTTCTGGTTAAATTGATTTTTCTCGCTCTTCCATTATTTCTATCAACTCATATATTGGTTCCTATGGGTCTCTTGAAGGTGTTTGATAAAATTTGCTGAAACTTTATTTGGAACAAACAAAATGGTAACCATGGTCTTCATTATGTTGCATGGGAGGTCTTTTGCAAGACGAATAAGAGGGGAGGACATGGTCTTTATTCAGCTGTATTAAAGATGGGTCCTTTAAGGGCAAAATTTGTTTGAAACCTCATTAATATGCCCATATCACTTCTAAATAGAAACTTAATTGCGAAGTATGGAGATAATTTGTGGAATTGTGAGGCGAAGAGGTGCAGCTCGGTAACTTGAAAAACTATTTTGGATGGGTCGAAGTCTCTTAGTAACATTGTGAGGTGGAAAATTTATTCGGGTTCCTCCATTAACGTCCTTAGGGATGTTTGGATTCTTGACAAAAGCATTGAAAAGTGGCTTACATACATTGCAGAATTAGAAGATGATGCGATTTCCCTGGATGCGTTTATTATGAATGGAAGTTGGATGGTAGATTGATTAAAGCATCAATTTGGAGATCTTGTGGACCTTATCACACAAATTCAAATCCACCCAGAATTGGTTCATTATCGGTTGGAGCTGAAATCAAAAGTTTTTGGAAAAATGATTTTTGCACTTCAGAGATATTATCTGAAGATGATAAGGAAGTGGATTATTGAAGATGGGTAAGGAGACTAAAACTTAATTCTTGGGTGTAGCTATTTTTCTGGCATCTATTCAACAATGCAATTCCATCTAATGACTTCCTTATGCATAGAAGATTGCTGGATAATAACTTGTGTGCGAGAGGATGTAATGCCATTGAAAATTCTGATTATATAACAGCTGATTGTTTGAAACTTCTTCAAGTGATCAAATTTCTGAATGCTTGGGGGTTTCAAGTTCCATTTTTCAAATCTTTTGAGGAATGCAGAGTGAAGTTGGAAAGGTTAGCATGTACTAATCCTTTTATTGCTAATATGTATTGTACATTACTATTCTTTTCTTGGAAGAGTAGAAATAAGGTAAAGCATGGAGGTGTGGAAATAGTTCTACATTTATTGCTTCAAATGTTTTTTGCTTTGTTTCTAGTTCATATCAAAATAATCTCATCTCAAAAAATTGGGTGTTCATAAGCTTCCTTAACCGTTTTGTAATTATTGGCACCCTCCTCCTGCCGAGTGGATTAAGTTTAATATTGATGCTACTATGTTAAGATCTAATAAAGCAGGTGTAGGTGGAATTTTTAGAGACAATAAAGGAAGAGTTTTGTTGGCATTTGGTTTTGGATGCATGAATTGGTATATTGCACATGTTGAAATGTTAGCAATTTGGTCCTTGAAGAAAGTGGTGCAAAGTTGGATGCTTGAAGCGGAAGACATTATAATTGAAGGCGATAATCATAATATTATCATCTTCAAGATTCTTTTGGCAAGTCAACTTGGATGATTGGAAACCGAGATTTGGTGGAGTTTATTCTTAAAGGAGTTCAATAAAGTTTTATTTCAATTTTCCAATAGAAGCTGTAATAAGTTAGTTGATTTTTGTGCTAACTTGGCTATTTCTATTGATTTTATTTGGGATGTTATTAGTGATAATAATATTCCTCCTCCTTTGGTTTCTTTGTTAAAGGAGAAATGTGATTGGTTGTCTTTCTTCTAGTAGTTTGTATTCGTTTTTTCTTTAATGCAAGTTGCATCTTCTTTATTAAAAAAAAAAAAAAAAAAAAAAAAAAAAAAACTTCAAGAGGCAACACAAGATCAATGGGGCGCCATTAAAGCCCTTTGAATTGGTTATAATTGGAGTCTCCTCATTAGGCTTAGGTTACGAAACATTATATATATGAATTTTTGGGACATATTAGATGTCTTCGATTTCAAATGCCATTTATTTTGTTTGTATTTCTCAGATATGACAAAGTCTATCTGACAAATTGGTTGCAGGCTAGACTTGAGTTACTAAAGATTAGGCCAATTTAGGACATACTCTCATAGGTGCTTTTGGCTATTGACCCATTTGTTCTTCCCCAAATTCTTGAAGAGGGAAAAAAGGCATGTTATTCCTATAAGCTGCCTAGTTAGCTTTGATGAAGAGATCAAAGGTGTGGCGCTTTTATGGAGGTTAGTTTCTTGTAAAGATTAATTTCATATATCTTTGACTTTATTTGTTTTGGATTTTAAGATGAAGGGGAATAATATGAAAAATAAAGTAAAATTTTATTTTAGGATTAGATGAGGGCATTTAAAGAACACTAACAAAAGTATTCTTGAGAGTAAGAGTCGAGATCTTAAGATTTTATCTGTGCATGAGAAAGCTAATGTTATGTCGGAAAAAGTAGCTAGTGATATTAAAAATCTTACGAAGGATGTGTCTGAAGTATTAAAAGAAAAATATCATAATAGTAAAAATAGTTTATTGTGGAATCAAAATATACAAGAAAAGATAAAAATAAGAAGTTTTATTATAAAAGCTTGTTTAGATGTAAAAATTTTGAAAACTGGGAAAGATATAAAGATGCTCGTGAGGAGTCTAAAGAAATATACGATGCAAAAATTTTAGATTTTAATGATTTATATAATAGATTAGATGCTAAGGAGAGTGAAAGATATATGTATAAGTAAGCCAAACAAAAAAATAGGACTAGTAAGGATTTAGTTCAAGTGAAGTGCATTAAGAATGAAGATAAAAAAGTGCTTTTATTAGAAGAGAATGTTCAACAAAGGTGGATTAGATATTTTGCTAAGCTTTTCAATGAAGGTTGTGAGAATATGATTGAATTTAGCGGCATTTAACACTCTAAATGATAATAGAGATTTTTTATTTTTTTCAGTGTATCAGTAAAACTGAAGTTAGATAGGCTTTAAAGGAAATGAAATGTGGAAAAGCTGTTGGACGTGATGATATTCTATTAGAGGTGTGGAAATGCTTAGGAGATGAAGAAATTTTTTGTCTTACTAAACTTTTTAATAATATTTTGAAGATTAAAAAAATACCATATGAGTGGAGAATGATTATGTTGATTCCTATTTTTAAGAATAAATGTCATGCACAAAATTGAGCGAATTATAGAGGAATTATGTTAATGTATAATACTTCAAGAAATGTATAGGAGAGAGTTATGGAGTATAGGTTACGACGTGATACTAATGTTTCTCAAAATCAAATTGGATTCATGCCGGGTAGGTCTACTATGGAAGCTATACATTTGTTGAGAGGTTTGATGGAGAAGTATAAAGAGAGTAAGGAGGATCTACATATGATATTTATTGATTTAGTGAAAACATATGACAAAGTTCCAAGAGAAGTACTTTGAAGAGTTCTAGAAAAGAAAGGGTTAATAGTGCTTATATTCAAGTCATTAAAGATATATATGCACGAGCTGTTACTTGTGTTCAAACACAAGGTGGTTTGACTAAGTATTTTCCTATTTTATTTGGATTACATCAATGATCAACCTTAAGCCCATATCTTTTTGTTTCAGTTATGGATGTTCTCACTAGACATTTACAAGTTGATATACCCTCGTGTATGCTTTTCGTTGATGATATTCTTGTTGCTGTTAAGATTAGAGAGAGTGTTGAAGGTAACCTTGAATTATAGAGGTCAATCCTAGAGTCCAAAGGTTTTCATTTGAATAGATCAAAAATTGAATACATGGTGTGTAATTTTAGTAGTGATAGATCTAGAGGGGGATTGTAACTTTGGGCGATCAAGTCATTGATAAGAGTACACATTTTAGATATATTGGGTCTATTGTTCAGAGTGATGGTGAAATAGATGGGGATATTATTAGTAGAATTTAAGTTGGATGGTTGAAGTGGAGAAATGTATCAGGCTTGTTGTGTGATATAAAAGTACCCCTAAAACTTAATGGAAAATTCTACAAGATGGTGTTGAGGCTTGCAATGCTTTATTGTTGGCCATTAAAAGAGAAGCGTAATATTAAGTTAAGCGTTGTAGAGATGAAGATAAGATACAAAACGAGCATATCCGTGAAAAGGTTGGAGTTGTTCCAATGACAGATAAGATTGGAGAGAGTCGCCTTAGATAGTTTGGTCACTTAAAATAGCGGCCTTTCGATGACTCGATTAGGAAAGTGGATGTATTAGATTTGGCTTATGTTAAGAAAGATAGAGGTAGACATAAAAAGACTTGGTTAGAAAATATTTGAAATTACCTTTCTTTATTAGATTTAAATGAAAATTTGACTCTCAACAAGACACAATGGAGAAAAATGATTCATGTAGCCGACCCCACATAGTGGGATAAAGGCTTGATATTGTTGTTGTTGTTGTTGCATCTTTGACTATATTTGATTGCGAGATTGACATTGAATGGCGGCACTAGGATTGATGATATCAAGAGGGATGCAAATGTCTGTAGCTTGGTTTGGTCAATGATGGAGATCGAATCGGTGGTGGTAATTGAGATTTGAGATATTGTGTTCCAGCACTGAAGTGAGTATGATGTGTGCCAACAACTATTGGATCTAGGAGATTATGTGAACAATGTATTTAGTCAAATTAGAACTAGTAATTAATGCTACTTGTGGAAATTAGTAGGGCTTGACAAGTAGATATGGTGCACAATAAGATTACCTCCCTTGGGGGTATAGTTGTATAAGATTATTGTTATAATTGAAGAGAAGTTTTACCTTCCTTGAGACTAAAAATAAAGCAAATCTCTCATATATCATTTTGAAATTTAGAGAATAGGAAAATAATTTAGGCTTTGCTTAGCATTCTTATCTTTTGTTGTGTTGAGTTGTGATGTATAGTGTTGTGATATGTTTTGTTGTGTTATTGATTGGAGTAGATGATTGTTTGATAAATTCATATTTAATTTATTATCTGAAGTGTTTTAAGGTTGTAGTTGTTTGGCAAAAAGTAGTTGTGACACTATTATGAATTGATTGAATGACTAAAAATAGATTTGTTATAATCTAGTAAATAATATATAAATAATTAAATTTAATTATTAATTGAATAATTCTGAAAGCTAAAACCCATAAATGCACTTTTCTATGAAGCTAACCTAAACTACCTTTCCATGAAAAAATATTTTTTCTGCTTTCATGCAATTAAGTTTCAAAATGCCAAAAATTATTTATGTTGTTTAGGAAAACTATGAAACACGGAAACTTGAAAAGCCTTTCATGTGTTGGCATTAACATTCCTTCAACAACTCTCAACATGTTTTTGACATGTTAATATTTAAAAACCGTGTTTTCTAGATGATGGTGAAGGTGCTTTTGAGGATAATATAAGTGTTGATATTGATGATGATTGTGATGCTTTATTTATTCTGATTAGTGATATTTCAATATGTTCATATCTTGTGTGGTTATTGTGAATATTATATATAATCTTTTTTGGGTTTTTGGTGTTTTGTGTATAAATACAATGTTAATATTGACAAAATCATGCCAAATTATTATGCTAATGTTAGTTTATTTTTGATAATTTAGTATACTTGATGAAATATTAAAATATAATTGTTGTTATATTAATGTTAGGTTTTCTTTTATTAATCGTAAGATTTTGTATGATACATATAAATACTCTATTATGTGATCTTTTTAATTTGAAAATATTAACCATAGATATTTTGATTATGCATTCTATATTAATAATCTATAAACGAAAATATTGTTTCATGGATGCATCATGCCATAATGTTTCTCAAAATCAAATTGGATTCATTCCGGGTAGGTCTTTGAATATATTCATTTATTGAAAGGGTTGATGGAGAAATTTAGAGAGAATTAGGAGGATCTACATATGCTATTTATTTATTTAGAGAAAGCATATGATAAAGTTCAAGAGAAGTGCTATGGAGAGTTCTAAAAAAAGGGTTAATAGTGCTTATATATAAGTCATTAGGGATATGTATGCAGGAGATGTTACTTGTGTTCAAAGACAAGGTGGTTTGACCAAGTATTTTCCTATTTCAGTTGGATTATATCAAGAATTAGCCTTAAGCCCTTATCTTTTTTGCTTTAGTATGGATGCTCTCACTAGACATTTGCAAGACGATGTACCTTGGTGCATACTTTTTGTTGATGATATTCTTCTTGTTGATAAGACTAGATAGGGAGTTGAAGGTTAACTCGAATTATGGAGGTTAACATTAGAGTCTATAAGTTTTCGTTTGAATATATCTAAAATCGAATACATGGAGTGTAATTTTAGTACTAATAAATCTAGTGGGGGGTTTGTGACTTTGAGCGATGAAGTCGTTAATAAGTGTACTCGTTTTATATATCTTGGGTCTATTGTTCAGAGTGATGGTGAAATAGATTGGGATATTATTAATAGAATTTAAGTTGGATGGTTGAAGTGGAGGAATGCTTTGGGTTTGTTGTGTGATAGAAATGTACCACTCAAACTTAAGGGAAAATTTTACAATATGGTGGTGAGACCTGCAATGCTTTATGGCGTAAAATGCTGGCCATTAAAAGAGAACCATAATGTTAAGTGAAGCGTTGTTGAGACGAGGATCTCAGGTGGATGAGTGGATTTACTCTTAGAGATAGGATACGAAATGAGCATATTCGTGAAAAGGTTGGAATTGTTACAGTGACAAATAAGATTAGAGAGAGCCACCTTAGATGGTTTGGTCATGTAAAACGGTGGCCTTCTGACAACCTTGTTAGGAGAGTAGTTGTATTAGATTTTGCCTATGTTAAGAAAGTAAGAGGTAGACCTAAAAAGACTTAGTTAGAAAATATTATAAATAACCGTTCTTTATTAGATTTAAATGAGAATTTGATTCTTAACAGGACATAATGGAGAAAAAAGATTCATGTAGCCAACCCCACATAGTGGGATAAAGGCTTGATGTTGTTGTTGTTGTGATGAGCTTGAGTAACAAGTGATATCTTTTATTTTTTGGCATGTTATATTTTGCTGATTATATTCTGTTAATGTGGCCTTTTTTTTTGTTTCAAGCTGATGTGAACCAAGAAAATTTTTTTCCCCATCTCTATTGACAAATAGGCTGTTGTATGTTTCACTTAATAGGCCTGCATTATTCTTTTGTAATTTTTCCAATGTGTTATGCTGCAAATTTTAATGATTATTAGTTCTTGAAGCATTGCGATTAAAACTATTCTAGAATTTCGATTTAACCATCTGGTTTTCACTGTTATATATGTTCGTTTTATTCCAAAAAGCTCATCAGGATGTAAATGCGTGATAACTTTTTAAAGCTTGTAGTGAACTTTTTTAAGTCCTTAAAATTTCATCTTTGGTGTTGTGGTCAAGATCCTCTTTCTTGTTATAAAAAATAAAGTTGTTTTCATGCAGAGTGGAGTCCCAGAGAAAACCGGGGATGTAGTCAGAGCAGTGTCTGATGTTGTGATCGATTCCCCATACAAGGTTCTAAGAACATTCTCCTCACAGATACTTGTTTAGCTTAAAGACTTGGTAGTTTATTGTGATGTGGCTATGGATTTATATCATGAGTTTACGTCCTGTTTAAATGAGATGTTCACTTTCTGCTGTTGCAGATTTTTGTTGGTGGAATTTCAGATATTCTGTCTTCCAAGATGGTAAGTTTTATCTTGCTTGGTGACGAACATCTAGATGTTTTCTATTAGTGCGTGGGCTCTTTCTTCGAGTCCGTAGTAAATGTTTGGTTCTCTTTGATATTTAGAAATTCCTTACGGTTCTGTTATGCATTTCTAGCTTATGGAAATTGCCAATGCTTTTGGGCCATTGAAGGCTTATCGCTTTGACTTCAGTAAGGAGCTCAATGGTCCTTGTGCCTTTTTAGAGGTATTTGTAGATGTTGAATCTAAGTAATTGCATAAATGTGAATGTTACCATATTCTTGTGTATTCCTCATGGCAGTATGAAGATCATTCAATTACTTCGAAGGCATGTGCTGGTCTTAATGGATTGATGCTGGGTGGCTTCATTCTTACTGCAGTCAGAGCTTTTCCTGATATCAATGTAAAGCTGTTTTGGTGCTCCGTTTTAAGTTTCTGTTACTTCAAGGCTGGTTGAGTTTATTTGCTGATGTGCTTCATTTGTAGGAGGATAATGCAAGACCTCCATCTTACGCTGTTCCTCCCCATGTAAAACCACTTCTCGCTAACGTTACACAAGTCCTTGGGCTTCATAATGTGGTAATCTTTCTTCTCAACATATATATAATGCCATTTTTTTTGTTTCTTCCATTGATTCATATTGTGTGATTTTCTTGGTATACCTGACAATTGCACTTATTTAAAATGCGAGTTAGATAACTCAGGAGGATTTCCATAATTGTTGCAGAAAGAGATTTGGAAAGTTCACAACAGCAGACTAATCTTTCTGAGACCTTTGAGCCAGGTTTTATTCTTGTGGAGTTTCAGAGGAAAGAAGCAGCTTGCAATGCAGCTCACTGTTTGCATGGCCGATCCTACGACGAACGGACGGTTGCAATTGAATATATCCCTCATGATGTTTACTTCAATAGATTCCCCAAATAAGCTTTTGCCAGGAAAAAAAATCATTAGATGAACTGTAAGATTGTACTGCAACTGCATTGATTATTATTGACATTTGTTAAATGAGATGCATTGCTTAGTGGAACATTATAATAGATTTTATTTTCAAAGAATATACAATTGTGTTCAATTTAATGTCTATTTATTGCTCTTATTAACTATTGATGCCGTCCACTGCTACTATACTAATTCAATTATCCATGTAACAGTTAAATAACCAGTTGTAGAATTCTGCCATGAGTTATTGTGGAGAATAAAAGGGATGCTTGCAGTAAAAGCTCTATTCTAGCAAAAAAGACATGCCATGTCCGTCCGACATAAAGCTCGGCAAGTTTAATGATTGCTGTATGTTCATTTGTTCAATTGAATCAAATGAATTTGAGAACTGTTTCATGATCCGACTGTTTCAACGGCCTAATATGATCTGATTATCATAAGCATCTGGGCAACTATACGTAGCTTTAAATGGAGAAAATGCTCAAGTTCAATGGATATAAAAGAAGTGGAACTTTATCAATTAAAGATTAAAAGATATGATGTAGACTATTAAACACTTTCATGAACATACTTTTGACTAAGGTTTCTGCTCTCTAAAGTAGCAGAAATTATGAATTAAAAAGCTAGTTTAGAAAGTAATAAGAAAGCCATCTCATGAAGCCCGAGCTTTGTTTAATTTAGGAAAAATCCTTCTATGAAAAAGTGGCACCATTTCTTTACATAAGAATTTACGTG
Source organism: Dendrobium catenatum (assembly GCF_001605985.2). Classification (NCBI taxonomy): domain Eukaryota; kingdom Viridiplantae; phylum Streptophyta; class Magnoliopsida; order Asparagales; family Orchidaceae; genus Dendrobium; species Dendrobium catenatum. The sequence continues at coordinate 6,056,560 of NW_021320070.1, read as the reverse complement.
CTTTTTTTAAAGGAAATTTTTTTTTTTTAAAAGAATTTACGTGCTTGAAGAGTGATAAATTTACTTTATTTTGCATAAACAATGGTATTAGCAGATGAGATATCTGACAATCAATTAGTTAGGTTAACAAGTTCATTAAAGACAACTTTCTATGGAAATGTTTTTAGTTAAAGCCACACAAGAATGAGTTTCATGTTCAAGTGATGAAATGACTAAATTTGGTGATCTAATGTTTTTTGCTATTATATTGGACTTTTTGACTTAGGAATTAGCGCTTCTCAATGAAATGACTTTCGAATTAGTCCTTAGATTTCACTTGTGACAGTCTTTTTTGTTGCTTCTTAAAGCAACTTTTTAGTAAAAAATAAAAAAATTTGTACTAAAAAAATATTTTGAGAAGTAATAAAAAAAGCCGTCCCAAACGAAGCCTCAATGAGTATTCAAATCTGCTAAAATTTTAGCACAAATCAATATTTTTTTTTTCCTCGAGATATCAAAATATGACATTTGAGCTTTTTTATTGCTTAGGTTTTTTAGTTTTTTAGTTCAACATAGATCTCATTTCATTTTTCTTTTCAAATGCTGGATCTTATGCCCTCTTGAAACATCTCTATCTTTGAGAATGCTTCTGAAAATGATATAGGAGATAGAAACGTCACCTTGTGGAAAGAAAGGCATCCAACATTTCATTTCCACGCTTTTAGCTATAGAGTGAGACAACTTCTCTAGGAAAAATTAAAATGAATAAGAATAAAGGGCTAAGGATACAATGAAGGCAAACTTCCCCTACGTATAGTGATTGATGCTTGTGCATCTCCATGTACAAAGAGGAATCAATAGTTTTTATAAAAGGAGGTGTACAATTATTTCTCATATCCTTTTGTTAGGCTAATACTAGCTACTTGATCTATAATGAAGTTTTTGGATTCATTAATCCCTACTTATTATCTGCCTTTATAGAGAAATTGAGAGCGGCAAAATTTTCTATGATGATAATATGCATAATCTAACGGTATCATTGCCTTTATGGACTCTAAAAGACTCATGAAGTCCCAGTTTTATCTCTCCCTCTTTTGAAGTTTTGGGATAACTTCATGAGTTTCAAAATTTAGATTTTTTTTCCTTTTGTTAAAACTTTTCAATAACTTATGGATAAAATTTATTTAAATGTAAGGAGCTGAGATTTCTCGTTTAAGACGTAATATATAACTACGCCTTCTTCCATATACAAATAAAATCCTCTTTAAATGGCAAAAAATAAGCATTACTTGAGATGATAAGAAGGGAAGTTCCAAGGTTTGTAAGGTATCAAAAAATTTTGTTTAGATCAAAGTTAATTAAGATCGAGGAGGAGAGAGAAAAGAGTAGATGAAAAAATTGTAGAGTGCTTAAAATAAATGAGAGAGTTTTCAAGTGGTTCAATCATCTTGACTTATGCCCATATGGTAATACACTAATTGGAGTTTTATTATTCACTTATGTGTTACAATGTAGGTTGTTCATATGAGAGAGAGAGAGAGAGAGAGAGAGAGAGAAATGTCAATAGTATGTATTTATGTTTAAAGTTATTTCATTTCATCCTAGCATAGACTTGTTGGCCAAATTGATGAAAGTGAGTGGTAACACCCTAGAGAAGGGATTAATCTGTGCTTTTAATTTAACTCAAAATTTACAACTTTTTGATTTTTTTTTGCACTCTTATGTTTTAGGATTTTAGAGAATGGTTATACTAAGTTTAGAATGAATAAACCATCCATTGAGTTATAAATTATTAGTCAATTATATAATATGATCAAATTATCATATGATATGAAGTTAAATCAACCTAAAAAAATTAAAAAAATTAAAAATAAGAAAAAATTAATCATTCAATATGATTAGTTATAACAAATGTGCATTAATTACTTTATTAATTTCTTAGCTTAGTTAGATTAAATTAAGAAGGTGATCATACAAGATGATATGCATCATATAATATAATTAAATTAAATTTTGATTTATTATAATTAGAAAATAATATTATAATGGAGTTTAATCTAAAACTAGGCCTGATCATATAATTAGTTAATAATAAATAATTTATAATTTTTTAACTTATTCAGGTTGATCTTACTTGAGTTCTCAATTAACTTTTATTATATTGTACGATCCATATTATACAATAAGATCTACTAGAGATTAATTTATATTTTTTAGAACTATTTTTCTCACTTGTGTGTGTTGGTTATTTCATAGATTCCTTCACCTAGTACTTCAAATAGAGTATTATATATATATATATATATATATATAATAAACCATTCAAGAAGAAACTCTTAGCATCCATTTGATATAATTTGAATCCTCTAAATATGCAAAGGCAAGCTTGAAAGTAATTAGACCTTAAGGAACTAGCCCAATGCATACTAATACAAAAGTAATACTATCACTTATACAGAAGCTAGTACACTTATCAAAAATTACAAAGTTTCTGATGATAGTTTAATAATTACAAGTTAATATTAACTACAGATTTTCAACCAAGCAGTTATAGTAGAAAATAAAATGTGGAAAAAAAAAATGCAGAAAATAAAATCAGGAAGAACACACCAGATTTTATAGTGATTCAGACAAACCATGACATACGTCCACTCCCCGGAGTCACCTATTATAGGTATTACACTATCGTTATTGTGTCTCTCCTTTGTCCCCGACAGCTAGGTAGAGAAGCCCTTACAAACTCTCTTTCACCAACCAAATGCAGCAAAGGATCATACTCCTTTCACATGCAGAGAATCATGATTCCTTTTCACCATCTTGGTGATGCTGAGAACTTGGACTCCTTTTTACCCTCTTAGTGAGACAGAGAACCTTGAATCACTTTCACCTTCCTCGGTGCGGCAAAGTAGCCAGGTCCTTTGACATCAAAGATATCTTCTTCTTCTCAAAACTTTCCTCAAGATAAACTTTAACTATGATTGTACTAAGGTACAAGCTTACCGGAGCATTTGTGTGAAACCCCCTCCACACTCCCTTGAAATTCACAATGATCTTCTCCCTCTCAAACTACACCCTTTTCTCTCCCCCCTTCAAGGCTCTCTCTTCAAGTTTTCTCTAGAAGAAAAATGATTCAATGCATGTCAAAGACACTCACAATTTCTAATGAGAAAGCTTAAATAGTAAAAGAATTATATTAAATAAATGTTAATATAATTCAGTAGACTTTCAAATTTATGCTTATTCTTATGCTTAATTCAGTAGACTTTCAAATTTAATTGAGAAAGCTTAATTCATATGCTTATGCTTATACTTCAGTAGACTTTCAAATTTATTTTTTAATAAGGCCATCTTATCATTCTCATCATTTCCTAAGCCATCTTTATCTATGTCTTTTACTTTTAGTGCTACAACATTTTCATCACCTGCATCCAAAAGTCTTTGACTCACACTTTACTCATAGACAATGAGTGAGCTGATCATATTATAAATATAATAAGCATTCAAGTCTTTTGATTCACATATAACAGTAACTTTAGCATCAAATTTATCAGGTAGACAACATAAAATTTTGTTGACCTTTTCTAAGTTTGAAAGTTCTCTACCTAAAGCATGCAATGACGTCACAATTTGAGTAAACCTAGTATACATGTCTAAGATAGTCTTATAAGATCTTATGTTAAAAAGTTCATAGTTATGCAATAATACATTTAATCTAAATTATTTAACTTCACTACTACCTTTATATATAATACATAATTTATCCCAAACTTCCTTGACAGTGATATAGTTAGAAACAATTATATAATATTTATAATTTAAAGCATAGAAAAAAAATTCAAGCATTTAACATTCAATTGAGCATTGATTTATTCTATTATATTATATTTTATTAGTAAAAGGAATATCAATTTTAGCTCCATCTACAACACGTGATGATAGAGAATAATCAGTTTAAATCATATGTCAATCAATTAATTATAAGAATATAGACATAAAAATTTTCCAAAAATCAAAATAAATATTTTTAAATAAAGGTGGCCACGTAATTAAATAGCCTTCCATAATGTTATGATTTTTAAAATGTGTCATTATCATTTTCTCTAGGTTTTCTAAAATACTATTTTAAGAATTAGCTTTGAAAGTTTGTGAAGGTTTTTAGACCTTAATGAACTAGTTTGAGGCACACTAATACAAAAGTAATACTATCATTTGATACGAAAGCTAGTACACTTATTAAAAGATAAAGATTGTGATGATAATATAATCAATATACTGTAATATTAATCACAGATTTTTAACCAAGCAATTATACTAAAAAATAAAATGCAGAAAAATAAACTGCAAAAAATAAAATCAGAAAGAACACACTAGATTTTATAGTGGTTCAGTCAAATCATGACCTACATCTACTTCTCGGAGTCACCCACTCTAGATATTGCACTATCACTGCAGTGTCTCTCATTTAGGCTCCAAAACTAGGTGGAGAAGTCCTTACAAATGAGACCAACTTAAATTAGCTTCTCTTTCAGGTAAAATTTTAAATCTTAGAAAATACATATATTTTATAATAAGTTTAATACTTGATTTTGAAAAATCTTGGTTCTTCATTCATCATTTTTATAGTAATATTCTATTCAATATATTTCATCCTAGCAGTCTGAATAATTTAAGTTTTGATATCTAATTGTAATTTATGAAATTAGATTTTTATTTAAACAAAGGACTTTAGCCTGTGAAGATTTTAAGCTGGGTGTGCAAACTCTAGAATCTAAATCCTTTGGTTGCAGTAAAATTAACACTTATCTTATTTGGTCTTTTTTATTTGTAGAGTAAGTTTATTATATTTTGAAAAATGCCCATAAGAGTTATCATAACAATGATGTTTTTCTTTACCTTGAGTTGTTAGTCCTTTTGAACCTGTTTGTTTTTCTATGTTTATTTCTGTTTCTATATTTTATTCTTGTTGTTTTCTCTCTTTTCATGATGTCAAAAGGGGGAGATTTAAATTATTATTGTATTATTGATATGTGTTGTTATTCATTTTTTCCTTACATATGGATATTGTCTAAAGGTGAGTTTAGAGGAAAATAACTTTTTAAAAATCTATAAATAATAATATTTGTCATCATAAAATAAGAGATTGTTGTAAATATAATTCGAGCACTGTGATTTTGATGATAACAAATATTATTATGTCTATTATTGCTTTCCTCTGATTCTATGATATTTTGATTTATTTTATGTTTACTAACGTTTCAGGAAATAAGACCATCGTTCACTTGTAATTTTGATTAGTTCAAGACTGGGTAAACTAGGTTTACAGCTTATATTTTTTAATTTGTTATATATTTTTTTCTTTCTTGAGTCATATCATATAATTGGGTGGATATTGTTACTGAGTAACCTTGCACACACATAGGGGGAGAGAAAAATATTTTTGAGAGAGTTTTATTAAGTAAATCATATTATACGATTTTGGCTTCGTATTATACGATTTTAATTTGTATTGTATGAACTGTTGTGCTTTGTCAAAACCCTAGCTACTATAGGTTTAAAAAGATACTAATTATATGCTAATCATATGGTACGATTTGGTTCATATTATACACCACAATTAAAATATTTCTTAATTAACCCCTCTATATCATGCAATCAGATTATGGACAATTATTATCACCGATCATATTATGCAATGATGTTCATATAATCAATACAACTTTTGATAGTAGTGTGCATTGTATTAATTGGATTGAATCCAATATCATGAAGAAATGAATGTTGGTAAATCAATATTGCAATACAGTGTTTCTATCTTGGAAAAGTAGAAACAAAATGATCCATGATGGTGTAGAAGACAATTCTAGTTTCTTAGCTTCTAATGCTATATGTCAAACTTCAGTTTCTAAGAACTTTAATCAATACAACTTGGGCTTTTGGGATGTTAATCAGTCCTTACGACTGTCTAAAGCTTGGCATCCTCCTCCACACAATTGGCTAAAGGTTAATGTAGATGCTTCACTAATCTCTTCCTATAAAGCTGGTTTTGCTGCCGTCTTCCGAGATAGTAATGGAAGGTTCCTTTTTGCTTATGGCAAATCTCTTTTCCATTGGGATATAGCTCAATTGGAATTGCTTGCTATTCACTCTCTAAAGGATGAGATAAAGGATTGGATGTTCAAATACAAGGGCATCATCATAGAAGGAGACAATTCAAACATCATCTCTTACGTCAAAAAGGCTTGGAAAACAGGGAACTTTAAGGATGAGGGTATGGAATTTCTTTCGAACTTTAATTTCGTTATTTTTAATTGCATTAGTAGAGAATGCAATAAGTTAGCAAATCTATGTGCTAACTATGCATTATTTAGTAGCTTTGATTGGATGGATTGTTTTGAGAATGAGGTTCCTCCTTCCTTTTTCAATATGTTGAAGGAGGAATCTAGTCTGTAGTTGCTTTTTCCTTTTTTAGTAATTCATAAGGTACGGCTAAACCCTAAAAAAAAAAAATGATGTTCATATAATACGATTGATAGCATATGAAATTGGTCGTCCTAGAGATCGTACCAAATAAAATCCATGCTTTTTGTGCTGATCGTACTGTACGATGTCCTAGTGCTGGAAGATCGATAATGTACAAAGTTGGTTATCCCAAGAGTCATCCCGAATGAATAGAAGGAATTTGTATAGTTCGTACCATATGATCTTTTGATTCTACAGTACGAAGTGTTATAAAGGTTGAATAGTTCGTCTACACGAACTTACTATATAAGTCTAAATTACACTGATCGTACGTTACAATATGTGTATCATGTTGTACGAACAAAAGATGGAACTCTTAAAAATTATGGTCTCTTGAAGTCCACAACTTATGGTTTTCTAATACTATTATTAGAAAATCTTTGGCTGGTTAGACTTCAAGAGATAAAGCCTTGAGGGGGAGTAGGAGGAGAGCTTTGTGAGAGAAGAGAAGGAGATTTTGTGAGGGAGAAGTTGTGAGGGGATTCACAAGATAGCCCCAAGAAAAAATCTTGCCTAGTGTCTATACGCGTCTTCCTGGATTCTCTTTGGCTTTGAAAAAGAAGTTCTTCAGTAAAGACCGTAGCTCTCTGAATATCACCTGGAGGGTGAAAATAGAGTTATGATTTTCTGACCATCACCTGGAGGGTAAAAATAGAGTTGTGTTTCTCTGACCATCACTTAGAGGGTGAAAATATAGTTGATGTTCTCTTCGATTAAAAGAGTCACGATTCTCTGCTGCATCGGGTTGATGAAATAGCGTATGTATAGGGTTCTCCACCTTATTGTAAGAGCAAAAGGAGAGTCAATACTATTTTGTGCAATACTTGGAGAGAGAGTCTCCAAGGAGTGGACATAGGTCAGGTTGACCGAACCACTATAAATTTTTGTTTGTTCATCCTGATTATTTATTTACACTTTATTTTTCTGCAAATATATGTGTGGTTGAAAAATCTAATTTATTTCGTTGTTATGAAATTTGCTTATTTTTGCATCCGCTATATTAATTCTCGTGTGTGGGTGTGAAAAATTTTTAAAGTAATTTTTCCCTAAAGAATTTTTTAAATATCCAATTCATCCCTCCCCCTCCCCTTGTTTAGCCTTAGGCTAGTTCATAAAGATTTAACAACATTCATGAACTTTCACGGTTCAATGTGTGGGTGTGGGTCTGAATTGTGAGGGACATCAATGTTATTTGGAGCTCAGCTGGAGGAAGATTGGAGGTCGAGTAGATGAAGAAAAGTAGAGGTAGTGGGTTGCGAATGGTTCAGCTTCGCTGAAGGGATCAGAAAGATCAACTGAGGTCGATTACAGGTATGGGGTTGACAGGAGGAACGAATCAACTGGAAGGTTGAGGTGCTGCGTGTGAACAAGGGTGATGGGATCTGGGCCAAATTAGAGATGGCTTTCATGCGTATGGGTCGGAACGAAGCTAGCTTGTGATATCGAAGGTATCGTAAGGTGGGATTGTAGGGAGATTGGTCGACTCGAAATAGTGTAGAGGGTTGTGGGGGGTGTTGTTTGATTCAGGTTGTAAGGTTAAGGCTGGATCGTGGACATTATACGGCAGATGGAAGTTGGGAAGAGGAGCTGGGTTCAGCTGGAAGTGGAGTTCGGTATAGGGAGTGAAGACAAAGCTAAGCTATTTAATGCAAGTTAACTTCAGGCTAAGTAAATTCCATATGGGTGCAGTATGGCTGTCATGTTGCTACATATTTATAAATACCTAACCATTGATTAAAATAGGAGAGATTTTGGAGATTAATAAAATTTGAGTTGTGTGTTGTGTCATTCATGTATCCTAATATTGTTCTCAGGAGGAGGATTCTTTTCCCAAGGAGTTCTTGGAGTTGGTTCGGACGCGGTCGCCGGATCGTCGACGAGGAGTTGTCGACCCATCCTGTCCGGCGTCATTTGGTATCAAAGCTGGCATGATGCCGGTGGTGAGAAGAGAAGTTCGAGAATAGGGAGGAGGCCACCGCTTGAGCGCACGACGAGCGACGAGGAATCATTTTTCCCTTCAAAAAAAGAACCTAGTTCGCGTCTGTGGTTCAAGAGGAGTCTGAACCAAGTGACTAGTCCGTTTAAACCGCCGCCATTTTGAGTTTGGCCCAGGAGTTGGGCACTCTGTTCGGACTCATTAACGTCACAATACTATCACTAGTGCACTTTTATACTGTTAGGAAGAAAGATAATCTTTGGGAGACATTTGTCTTTCTCTTGGAGTCACATTGGTGACTGATTCTGTATCCCGATAATTTCAAGTGGTGGAGTTCTTGGGAAATCGTTGGCTTTCTAGTTCTTGGAAGCCTTCTTGGTAGCATTCTACGCCCTCTTGACGGAGTAAAATAGTGTCAAAAGGACAGGAAGGGCAGCACTTCAGGACAACAGCTCAAGGAAAAAATGGAATTATGCTGGTAATCAACTCTAGAGTCGGGGCAGCTCTCTTGAAGCGGATTGTTGCAGTTTAGCGCCTTCCCTTGTCAATTGATTAAGACCGTTGGTTGCATGAGAGAAAGAAGTTTCAAACATTAATCTGGGCGGAATCCTACAACCCACATTCATCCGACCTAAAAATTCATAGAAAGCAAACAATTCATGTCGGCCACACCAAAACAATTACCTTGGCAGAGCAGAGAAAGATGTGGACTCGCTAAACTCTACAACAACCACTTCAAGAAATAGAAATCAAAGATCTTCAACAAGAAATTATTTGACTCACATGACGATTTTTAAGGCTTAAACGAAGGACAAACTGAATCACCCTCGCCCGAGACATTGATGGATTCCAATCATGAGGCAAGTATGCTCCCATTACGGATTCAAGATCCCTTGTTCCAACTAAATCCTTACGAACTGATGATGACGACGAGGGCATTTTAGATGATTAGATCTCTTCTACCCATGAAGATGTGTTTGAAGGGCAAGCTCAATAATCTTCCACCCCATTCTCGATGGAGTCCGACTTCGAAGAATTTGAAGATCCATTGTCGAAATCGTCGTCTTTGCCTGTTTATGATGAACCCGTTTTTGACGTGTATGATGACGACATATTCGTATGAGTTATTGATCTTGATCAACCCATATATGATAATGATGTGAGTAAGTTGGATGCACCTCTAGAGGTGCTTCAAGATGAGTATGAAGGCTGGTTGAGCCCAATAATCATTGATGATTTCAAAGAACTAACTGATGTATGTTTTAAAGAATTTAGTGATAGGGCTTCCTATTGGACCACCATGAATGAGCCCAACATTAACTCCTTCGCCTCCTTTGATTATGGTTTATTTCCTCCTCGTCAATGTTCACATCCTTATGGTACTAATTGCACAGGAGGCCATTCCACAGTAGAGCCATATATCATTGTTCAAAATTATATAATGGCTCATTCCGCAGTAGCTAAGTTGTACATAAAAAATATTCTGATCGGTTTAGCAAACCAAATATACCTTCTTAATGTGGGCCAACCATGCATCTTCTTATGAGCCTGAAGTTTTTCCTACCCCAGCAGTATGACGCCGGAGCTGAGCTATTTAAAACATGTTAACTTCAGGCTAAATAAATTCCATTGGGGTGTAGTATGGTTGTATAGGAATAGTGCGTTCTTTCTCTTAAGTGTAGACTATTATGTTGCTACATGTCTATAAATACCTAGCCATTGATTGTAATATTGGAGATTTTGGAGATAATAAAATTTGAGTTGTGTGTTGTGTCATTCCTGTATCCTGAAATTGTTCTCAGGTGGTGGATTCTTTTTCCCAATGAGTTTTTGGAGTTGGTTCGAACGCGGTCGCCGGATCGTCGACAAGGAGTTGTCGATCCATTATGTCCGGCATCATGGAGTGCGGACGGGAGTTGTTCGAATAGGGAAGGGACGTGATGGAATGAAGGAGTTTCGTCGGCAGTTGCAGTTTGTGATCGGATGGAGTGGACAGATGAGTTCGGGCGTGGAAAAAAGAACTGAAGCCTTGTTCCATTTGATCTCATTTGAACAACATTGAAGCTCATTTGAGGTGATCTGAGCAGGATTCTTGCAAAGAAACAAAAACGTTGTCGGGATTTTAGGGATTTAAGCAGGATTCGATGGGGTACCAGGAATTTCGCCGGAATTTGAGGGATTTGAGCAGGATTTACAAAGGTGAAATGGCGGTCAACAAGTTCTTAGGTATCAAGGCTGAAATGTAATTAACTATCTGCTAATTGTTAATGCTTACGTTTAAATTCTCTCAAAGTTAGGAAAAAGAAATAATAGAATCTGGCTTACAAGCTTATCAACTCAGGTCTCCTTGCATGAAGCAAAAAATTGATAGAGCTAGTTCTTCTTCAGCCATGAGTGAATCTCCTTTGATACTGCCAATGTAATATTGTAATGGTGTATTAATGACATGAAAAATGGATTAGAATGGTTCAGAAAATATGAGGTTCTCAACCAAAACAAAACAAACAATGCAAATACTTCAGACTTTCTCAATAATACAATCTGCATCTAATTTAACTTCCTACCTAGGCGTCCAAATGCAGATCAAAGATAATGCTGGCTATGCTCATGAGTCATGACCAGTGGCACACGCATGGCAAGTTTTGATTGGTCAATACAAGATTAGTGGGCCAGTGCGCCCCACTCCCCTGTACATGCCAATGACAGGTCTCTATTGTCCTGAAGCATCGCTTATTGAAATAATGAGAAAGAATGAGGAGATGTTCGCATACCATATAACATATGAGCAAATTCTTAAGTACTTATAATAGCAAGAAAGGAATCGTAAGCAGGTAAAAAAATCAAAAGTAAATGAATGAAAAACAACAATTGAGTAGTTAAACGCATGCTCAACGAGTGACAAAAAGTTGCTTGCGAATTCTGAAAGGTTAAACGCATGATTTACAACTATATTTTCAGGCAAAAAGTCAACGCTGCTCTCCCAAAAGTTTAACTTCAGGTAAATCCAATTTCCATCAGCAGAAAAATAGGCGTACTAGTGGTCTCGATCTTTTAACTTGATCATCTGGTTGTTATAGATTTCGCTGTCCTTCACTTGCAACAGCCAATTTTCACTGTCTATATTGAAGCTTTCCAGCATGTAGATCGAGCCGTTTAAGTATATAGCTTCCTCTAAATTCTGTGCTAGAACTCAAACTTCTGATATGGAAAATAAGGAAAGACTTGCCTCTGTTTATAACTCCTTGGTTGACATTTAACCAAATCCACCACATCCTTAATGCCTGATAACAAGAGAACAAATCATTGGGTAATGAGTTGGAGATGATGAAAGTGAAGAAGTTATCACCTGTAAGAAGACAATGTGGAATTCTCTTTATACTACAACTTCCTTTTGAAAACTCAAAAGAAACCCAAGTTGCATTGTGATCATGGTGCACTTAAAGGCAACCTGATAGCAAGTATTAGGAGTGTAAAGAAAAAAAATGTACAAGTTTATGTTTCTAGAGTTTGGTAGGAAGTAAATCAAATTCTGTTTGTACAAGGCATTTGGAATTTTTTTGTGGAATTGGAGATTCATTCAAATTGGAATAAAACTCACAGCTCATAACTTCACCTTATCCGCCCGCCAACGCTGACTGTCGGAAGCCAATGGCCATCATAATTATCAGTCACCGCCCATCACCAACAAGCCGCCATTGTCGCCCCACCATTTGATCCTGCCCTCATTGCATTAATATGTAACATAATAAACACAAACATTTTAATATATTTGATTTGCATCCAACAAAATAACTACTGCATTTTAATTACTTTGAATTCCTAAAATACGTGTTTTGAAAACATTCGACCAGAGAATATATTTACACCATTTTCATACATCTACCTTATGAATATTTTTTTTATGCACTTGATGAGCGGGTTGGAACTATTCTAAAATTTCTCTCTCTAAGCAATAAGCCTCTGTCTGACTTTCATTGCATGCTTCCATTTTGAAGCAACAACTTCTTGAAGCGAAAGATTATTACAGAAAACTACAATAAAAACATGAAAAACAACGAGTCTGATTAAGGTTTTTTTTTTTATTTGAATATTTTTAAAAATAAATATCACCATCAGCTGTCACCACCATCGAATACCATTGGCCACAATCGCTTACAACCATCGATGGCCTCCACCGCTATGGCGGCCTCATGAACAATTGAGGCCACTGATGCATAAATAAATAAAAATATTTTTTTAAGACATAAAAAATTTTTATTTCATACAAATATAAATAAACCAAAAAACTAATAAATAATAAATAATAAATAATAAACAAAAGTGATCCCAACAGCCACTAAATTTCTCTATTAGCATCCGAGAAGAGTGAACCTGATTTAAATTTTTGTAGGAAATTCACAACGCATCAAAGATGGTACAATGCATGGGCCAATAGATTGGCATAACATTCCTGCAACAAATGAAAGAAAAACAGAAGATGATGGGAAGTAGAACACTGAAAAATCTAATCATAATCTGTACTCGAATGATGTGATACTATTTCAGTCTATGCCTCGAACAGAGAAAACCTAAGTAAATGAAGAAACATCTATAAAAGTAAAAGAATATTGTACCTCAAGAAAAATGGTAGTGAGAACATTCTAACAAGCGTTGGTTAAATTGAAATGACTGCCAGTAAACGGTCAGCAATTGACAGATGATAGAAGCCTTCAAAGCAAGCTTACAACTTAATATTTATACAAGCAAACAGAGCTCGTAGAAGCTATCAGATCTCTTAACGATGGGCACCGGATATAAAAATTATTACAGGCAAACCGTAAAAATAAAAGAATGAAGTAAATCGAAGATAAATTTCAGTTCATAAACTAATTTTGCAAAAAAAAATTAATGCTGGAGAGGATAAATCACCATTATATTGTCTGAAAAGCTGCTTCATAGGAGTTGACATCGTGACTAAGGTACATTTTGCTTTAGTGAAATGCTATGAATCAGAGAGGTGAAAATTTTGCTACACTTGTAACTGTTTCTTACAAGATTTAGGTCAAGTAAAACAATGAAAAATAACATACTGTTTTAAAACCACAGAACATAACACGAATTTAAATTTCGTGATGGTAACACTACCCTGTGGGTTATAAATGCAGTGTACCCTTAACACAGTAAATAATCAAGAGCCGCATAAGTTGAATTGCAAGAAAATTACAGCGTAGAGAGATCACTGCATCAAGACAACCTGATGAAAATCAATGAAAGAAGGTTTCTCATCCATAAAATGTTTCAAATGGAGGCACTTATTGCATTTATGAAATTAAGTGAAAAAAATTCAGCTAATTCACAAGATAAATGAACACCTTTTGCCTGAATTTAGTATCCTGAATAAGCGGACTATAATTGTGATATGCATTAAAAGGCTCAGGGAACTGAGTTCACGGATATGCTAATACACCTCGTACATACATCACAATTGAAAAGTTCTCCAACTCCAATTTCTGCTGCTCTACTGTTTTCTGCCAAATTCCCGTCTAATCGTCATTGCAGCATCATTAGAGATGCCTTGAAGTAAAAAAATAGTATTTTGGAATAACAACTTTGAGCGGATAACGCAACAAAAAGAGCAGAAATACTGCACCCCACAAAAAATCTAGCCAAAAACTAATGTCATATAAGCACTTGATGAGCTGAACCCATACTTTTTTTTTCCCAAGAATAAGTGAATGACACTCCCAAACTTAATTATCCACCTAGAAAATTGGGGGTTTGTGGGCTCCGAAAATTCGGCCCCGGCCTCCGCCCGCACTATTTGCTTTTCTTTGGTGAGGGAGTTTTAACGGAATAAGTTCCGGGGTAAATTTTGGAAGGCAGATGTGTTTGTAGATAAGACACTATCCAGAGATTTCGCCCTCATTTTATGAGGACTTTATGATCTGAGTTCTAGTTTCCTATAGGCGCAAGCTCCTATAGTTAATTACCCCTCCCGATAATGAGAGAACTTTCGACTAAGGCTAGTCGTCAATCAGATACGTAGATATACGTGGTATCTAGCATATAGTAGCAGCTGTTGACCTGTATACGGCAGCCAAAATCAAATAAAAAAAATTTCGTACCTGTTCAGCGCCGACTCGCACGACTGCGGAAATCTCGTTCGAATCATCGCATCGTGCTCCGTTTGTCTTCGCACGATGACGTCTCGTCATACACGATCGTCTCGACACTAAAATGAGACCGAGCCTCTCATTCTCGCTCTCTGGATTTCCCTCTCGCGGCTCTCCCTCTCCGATCACTCTCTCCCTCTATGCTATTCGACTTCGCCAATTCGACGACTTTTCCTTCTGTCGGATCGGAAGCAAGATCGGGAGCTCGCTTGTGAAGGTAACTCTCTCCCCGTCGAG
>NW_021320070.1:5985016-6041368 GCF_001605985.2 Dendrobium catenatum | reverse complement strand
ATTTTTTTATATAGTGTATATATATTAATGTAATATATTATTAAAAATGACAAACAATAATAAATGAATGACATGATAACTTGTCTTGCTTATAATATAAAATATTTAGTACAAAATATCTAATACAACCACAAAAATATAAACAAATAATCACTTACTACAACATCAAGCATTCAAGCTTCAACTACTAGGATTAGCTTTAGAGGTTTGTTTTTGGCATTTAATATCATCATCATTGAATATCACTGTTTTCAACTCTGGTTCAACAAGAAAAAGATTTGTAATTGTGCAAAAAGAGAGGAGATGAAAATACCTTCACTGCCAAAGAAAAATAAAAATGAGAAAATGAGATGAAGGGTATTAAATGCAGACGTTGATTTGGTGTTATGGATAGAAAATAAGAAATTTAGTTTAAATCTCACCAAAATAAGAAATTATATTTTAAAAAATTATAAAATATTTAAGATGCGCGTGTCCAATTTGTTTTTTAATATTTTTTTAATCGGACACATTTTCATCGTGTCTGACACGTGTCGGAGGAGTGTCGGATGAGTGTCGTGTCGGACACGGTGTTAGACACTGCACGCCTCTTTGAGGAGAAGTGTCGGTGCATCATAGCCTATCGATTATATCCTATTGATTCATATCTCAAGGATTTGATGTCACTAGGAAACATATTGGCTCTGGCCATAACCGGTATTTCGTGGTGCCATTTGGCGGCAAAACCACTCGGTTCAGAGGGCCCCAGGTCATAATCGTTTATCCTACGGTGTCATTTGGCGACAAAACTGCCGGTTAGAGGACACGTACCACGTCCTTACTAGCAGGAGATTGTTTGATAATGGATCCTAGTAATATTTTCGACTAGTCATTTGGCTCTATATGAGCTTAAATAAATTTTAATTCGTCCACCTCGACAAACTATTGTGGAGGGTGGATGGATTTTACTTTAAGTATGGATCGATAATTTCAATTTTAAATATTTGGGATTTGAGATTTTTGGGATAATTTTGGAATTTTTGGATTTTTGAGTGTTTGGGTGGCATTTTGGATCATTTGAAATGGACCCCTCTGGTTGAGATTTGTATTCAACACGGTCATCATCGGGATATTTGGGATCATTTTCATTTGTGACTTGAACCTTGTCGACCCTATCAACTTACTGATAAGGGATCGGGTTTTGTAGGCTTTGTGCCCTTTGTTAGTGAATTCATATTATTATAGGCCTTGAAAACCTAATATGAATGTATTAAAAGAAATACACCGGTCGCCACAACTGTGTATTTGTTTGAAGGTTCGAACCCTATAGACTCATATTGACCCATATAGAAGGATCGGATTCGAACTTGAATTCACTTATCGACCCGCGCAGCATCCCTAAACGACACATGTGCACCAATAACACGCTCGTCGGCCATACGAGTGTTTGGGAGCATTTTATAATTATACCGTCTACTCATTTTTACCTTCTTAGGAGGATCGGGTTCAAATTTAATAACCCGCACAGCATCCCTAGATGTCACGTGTGTACCAATGACACGCTCGTCGGGGCCCATGCGGGTTTTATAATTGCTTTTACTCCTTTTAGTGTACCTATGTGTATACGAACTATGGTTCGGTGGTGTGGCGTTGTAGATTGTAGACGCCTTCTTTCTGCTTGTATGAGTGTTGCAAATCCGGTGGCATTGTATTGTAGATTGTAGACGCCTTCTATTTGCTTGTACGAAGGTTGCAGATCTGGTGGCGTGGCGTTGCAGCTTGGGGATTGAGTTATTTGCTGCCTTGTACAGGTAGACTGTCGTGTACTACTCGTTGCTCTTTGCATGTGGATTGTAGTGCACTAACTAATCTCCTGTTTTTGTTTGTAGATGCTTGTAATCATCACTGACCTTCTCATGCAAACTGGTCATCATATTGTTATGTCTTTTGTACATTGACTCTCTGTTTTTGTAAGGAAATGTGATTTTTACTTACTGATTAATCACCGGCATTTGAAAGGCCATCGTAATATCCATTGCATACCTCTCGTAGTCACCACATATCTCTCTTCTACTTGTAGGCTAGATGTTGTATATATGACAACTCTCCTGATGGTTGAGACTTCACTCACAATTGCTCGAATGCTACAAGTTAATTAATCTTCCCTGTCGCCAATAATCATTCACAAGTCTTCTAGTAGTTGTTTGAAAGTGAACCGTCGCGTGTGTAGTAGATTCATGTTCTTGCTTGCATATGAACTACGGGGTGTTGCTACATTCACTTCGGTGAGTTTTCATCACTTGTAGGTGGGCCAATGTATTCGTAAATGCACTGATGTTGAGCTGAGTGAAGATGCTAAATTCATTATGCGCTCTTCACATTCTACTTGTGAGCATCTCATATTGCACTTTGACTACAGAGGTTCAGTGCATTTATCTCACATTCAAGTAATACTGATTGTGCATGAGCTTTTTGGTCTTCTTCATGGATACATCATGATTCTCACTGCTACTATCCTGCCTCCCATTGTTGCTTGCAAACAGTTAGCAGATCATCACATTCTCTACAATCATTGTTGATTGATTTTAGATGGTCGTGTGAAATGTTACAAGTCTTCTACCATCTTTTGAGGATGACTTGTGACTTGTATAGATTTTCCTTTAACTTTGTCAATTGATACATGCAAGAAAGTTGTATTGATGTTTCATTTGGACAATTCAAAGTCTTAATTAGCATTTGTACTCTTTTTGTTTGATTTAAACATTTATCATTCAAAGTCCAGGTCTTTGTAGTCAAATTGCAAGTTTTTTTTTCGTATCCATGATGAGTTCAAGTTCTAGTTCTTTGTTCAACACTTCAACTCATGTGAGTTCAAGTAGCAAGCTCAATTTCTATATCCCCTGTTGTCCAAATGTTGTTCAAATTCTGTTCAAATTTGAGTCTGAGTTCAAATTCAAGTTCTTTGCGATCCTTGCAAGTTTAATCAAGTTCAAATTGAGTTTGTGTCCAAACTCAAATCAAGCTCAAATCTTTGCTCAAGTTCAAATGTTCAAGTTCAAATCATTCGAGTCCTTGCTTAATTCAGTCTTATGCTATCTTTTATATTCACTTAAGGTTGAGTTCACTTAAGTCCCATTTGTTCAATCAACTTCAGATACGGCCTCGTGTTCACCCGAAATTTCGGCAACCTCCCGGCGTCTCCCCCGTTTAAGGGAAAACTATGAGAAAACTGGGCCTTTCCCACCACGTGCAATAAAGACGTGCATGATAGGTGCCCTCCGACGAAGACACCGCAGCCGTGATCTTTCTTCCCACCACGCGCAATAAAGGCGTGCCTGGGGTCTTTGACGGTACCTGTTTAAAAAGACAGTTTGTTTTCCCCCCACTCAGGGGTACTTATGAGTGATCTCGTCTCGCCGTAGGTGCCGCACCAGGGTCCCATCCCTCCACGCGCAATAAAGGTGTGCATGGGCGGTTTTCCGGTCCGCCACGAACATTGAAGTAGGTTTTCAGTTAGAGAGTTCATACCTTCGCGGGGTTGTTGGCGACGTCGGCACGTAGATCGAGGCAAGAGGAGAGAAGGGGATTTTCCCCCTTTTCTCTTTTCTTCCTTTTTTTAATTACAATTAATTTTAATCAAGAATAATTAGTTATAATTAATTATTTTTAAAATCTTTAGTATCTAATACTAATGTGCAAGAAAAAATTAATAATAAGAAGCTTTGTTATAAAAATTGGTTTAATTTTAAAAATTCTGATAATTGGGAAATATATAAAGTGGCTCGTAAGGATGCTAAGAAAGCAATATGCGATGCAAAGACATTACATCTCTCTCTCTCTCTCTCTCTCTCTCTCTCTCTCTCTCTCTCTCTCTCTCTCTGCTTGCGTGAAACGTCGGCACAGGCAAGTGCTTGATGGGGCTGGGGATCGAAGGGAGCAGAGGTGGAGTTCGGGCAGAGCTCGGTCGGAGGGCCTTTGGGATCGATTCGACAGGAGGAAGGGGAGATCGATCAGTAAGAGGAGCTCGGCAGGGGGTTTGCGAATGAGGAAGCGAGTGTGTAAGCTCTCTCCGAAGGCAAGGCTCTGCTTCGTTTTATAGACGCAATCGGAGTAACGATCGAGGCGAAATGGAAGAATTCGTGGGAGGTGACATGAGCGGCGCTGAGTGCACAGTAACTCGGCGGGATTCCTTGCGGGATTCGCGGGATCATATACGAGGTGAGATGCTTTATTTGTTCTTTACCTAGATGTTAACAGGGTTCAAATTACCTTTCGTGCATAATTACTATTAAAAATATATATATTAAAAAAATATTAAGAGAGAGAGAGAAGACAATGTTTAAGAGAGAAGGAGAGAGAGGGGAAGCAGCCTGGCCTAAGAATTTCAATGGCATAATACATGATCGATTTTAAGAATAAATGATAAATGAAGTTTTCAAGTAAACATAAATTTAATATTTCAAAACAAGATACCAAATTAACATGATGATAAAAACACAACACAAAAATGTGAATAGACACCTCCAAAGCAAAGTATCATCTAATGCAACTCCCTTAGATCGGGATTTAACTAAAACGGTAAAATTTTCATAATAAAAGCAAATTTAAAGCTGGTACCAATATTTGATTTAGAATTGACACAAATCATTATATGAAACGTAAGTGAAAGCATATAGAGAATGAAGATTTTTCCATTAAACTCTCAAAGAACAACTGAGCGCATCAACTAACATTTGAAGTACCATTTTTCATATCAAATTTATATGTATCACTTCATGTAGCATTTATAAAGTTACATTAATATGCACCGTTTCATCTAATCATATGGGAGAGATATAAGTGGGTGGGGAAAAAAGGTTCCTTAGGAGTAACATATGATGAGGGATACATGAAGACAGTTATAATTTAAGGATCTGAGTATTGAGTGTTATAAAAATCATTAACAATGAAGTTGAGAAATTGCATAATCGAGAATGTTACAGATGAATGTGGTTAAAACAACAAAAATTGAGTAAGAAATTA
Source organism: Dendrobium catenatum (assembly GCF_001605985.2). Taxonomy (NCBI): domain Eukaryota; kingdom Viridiplantae; phylum Streptophyta; class Magnoliopsida; order Asparagales; family Orchidaceae; genus Dendrobium; species Dendrobium catenatum. The sequence goes on along the minus strand of NW_021320070.1, from coordinate 6,036,367 downwards.
CCTTATTAAAACAATTGATAAAATCCTAAAAATAGAACTAGGTGGCTTAGTCGTGCAATGGAAGACTAAAGATGGAAAAAAACGATACATTGATCATGCAGGTGGATAGATTTAATGTGAAAAGATATAGAGAAAAATGGGTATAAGGCAATGGTAGCATTGCTGGTTGTGAAAAAAGGCCAGCTGAACTATTGGCTAAAACATTGTAGAAAATCATATCTATTAGTAGAATTAGGGTTTACCTGCATTGGTCCTCCCGCCAATGTGGGGTCCTACGGAGGCTAACAAGTCAAAAATTATAATATGGTCATTACTAATTAGGAAGCACATCAAAAAATGTCAAAATCTCTAGTTCAAGATCATTCTCTAACCAACATTTGCACCAAATCAATAGTAGAAACCATGCCACTAATTTAGCCACTTTATTTTATGCAATGTTGTGTCAACTAAATTATTGAAGACAGACATACCAAGTATAAAGTGCAGTTATTAATTCGTCAGCTAAGTTGAGAATAGCTGATTGTAACATTCTACATACTAAAAATTATAAAATGTAAAGAGGAAAGAAGATTGGACAATGATATCTAATGGTTTTTAGGGAAAACACTTAATAAGGGGTAGGTAAATAATTAGTGGATAGATACAAGCAACAAAATAATAAGATAGTGCTTGAATTTTATACTTGTGGTGGTGAGTTGGTGGGCAGGGGCGTGTTTGTGTGAGTGTGTGTGGTGGCGGTCTTTGTTTTTTTTTTTTTGAACATTGTATTTTTATCTGTATGGACTAAGGAACTGAAGTTTGCGAACATTCAGCCCAGAGTGCAAACATTGTGGACTCCAGCTCCAAGCACCTTTCTCTCAAGAACATGATACTTGCCATCAATCAGAAAAAGTTCACACTTCAGATTAATGGTATTGATGCGTTCCCTAATTTTAACAGTAGTAACTTCCCCATAGAAGAATTAATCTTATAAATAGAAAGCAAGACTTCTTTCAGAAACAGCATAGCTATGATAAGAGGATTTAACAAGAATATTCTTTGCACATTTGATAAGCTTCGCATTTAATGAAAGTATCATTACTTCTATGGCACCATAAGAAAATTATAAATTCTACATGAATAACTCATTAAAAGAAACTTCGATAAAAGCATTTTCCATGAAGAAAAGAAGAAGGATGAACCAAAAAAAAAAGACTTTATTGATGAATTAATATTGATAGTGTGAGGTATCATTCTGAGGAAACTGTGAAATTCCATGTCACAACGTAAACATTCTTAGAAAGAATATTATAGTATTACTGCATTTGCACATGAGCTTACAAACAAAAACCTTTTGTTGTATCCATTGATCATGAGAACGGTTCAACTGGTGCTGACTCTTCGAGAATGGCAGCTGCCTGGAAACACTCAGCAGCCTCCACAGTTGAAGCACCCTCAGCTTCATAAAGTAAACCAAGATTGAACCAAGCAACATGGCTAGTTCTATCTAGACGCAATGCCTCAGCTAGGAAGCTTCTTACAAGAGCAAATTGCCGGTCACCACAATGTCTAAGTACAATGGCTGTAGAAATCAAACTTGGAACATGTGTTGGTTCCAAATCAAGAGCTTTAGAATATGATACCAAAGATTCTTTATGAAGTCCCTTTGCTTCTTGAAGTTGTCCTGGAACAAAAATATATATAAATGAGAATGTATAAAATAAAAGGTACATGTAAAACAAGTTGAAAGCATAATCATTTTATGAAAGATTTATCATTTTTTTTTATTGGTGCTCCATAATTATTTATTATTATTTCCTCCTAAGATTATGGAATTCTCCTATAAATAAAAGGATGCATAACCCCCCCCCCCCCCCCCCATGCATAACCCCCCCCCCGCCAAACAAAAACCAAAACCTACTTAGCCAACTTCATCTTCTCCTACATGCCTTTAGAAGACTTCTAATACAAGTCTCCCTACTCTTATCAAAGTCATCCACACAAGAAATAATCAAGCTCCATGCATAAAGAGTATCTTTCTGCTTTCCCATCCTCTTCACCAAGGAAAAGTTTAGTACCGACCGATGTAAACTAAAAATAAAAAATAAAAAACTAGCTCTAGATAATTAATTAAAAATCATCAAAATCTAAAATTTAGTAGAAATCTAGCAAAATTAAACCATGTAATCAATAAGATTCAAATTGTGAGAAGAAAAGACATTTTGTAGCAGACTTAATAAAATCTGAATCATTATTTCAAATCTCAATGTGTTAGTATAAGGGGAAAGCTTCTTCCGTAAATTATCATCAAGATTTGTGCTATAATAAAAAAAATTGCATCCAAATAATACATAAGTTTGAAGGAATATCAATATTTTATTGACTCGTTCAAGATATATTATATACCCTCGGGTCCTATCTATAGCTGAAAAAGGCCCACAAATATTAATTTCTCAGAATTCTCAAAATCTAACTTGAAATAGTAATTCACTCAACACTAACGGATTCGAAGACACAAGTTTTCCGATACAACCTGGTCAAAACAACAAACATAGGTTCCTGCTATAGTCCAAAGAATAAGAAAGCCTACAGCTAAAGATGGACAAGTGCAAAAACAAATCCCATAATAAAATAAATATTAACAAATCAACCAACTACAGAAGCAAAACCAACAAAAATAACACTTCATACGTTTAGTATAAAGCAAAACACAATCCAGCAACAACCCATGACAACAACAAAGTCTAGGCTAAAGCACAAATAACTGCAATGCAGCAATTAACGATCCTGAGAAACTATGCACAACCTAGAATGTAAAATAGGGTAAACAACAATAAAACAATTCAAATCAAAGTCTAGCAACAACGAGAACGGAAAATGATGAACAAGAAAATCTGATGAGAGATAAACCAACATAATTTGAAGAAAACAAAACCTATTAAGGTAATCAAAATATTTGAAAGCATAATCCATTCTCATAAGCATCATCATTATAGGCATGTTATCTCAAAATAAACTAGAAAATAAAAAATAAGAAAACTAGAGCAACATCAAAATTTTAGATGTAATTTAGCTCATCTTAATGCTCACGCCCAACATTTTATATGAGAATAAACTCTCAGATTTCATGAAATTTTCTTTATCTTGAAAAAATTCAACTCCGGCAGATTAAGCATTTGATATTTGTCAAGTAAATCTAAGCATAATTGCTATGCTTCCTGTTAGGTAATCCAAGAACCAAGATGAGTAGGCATGTCGTACTAATGGGTAAGATACCTTTGATATCCTAGTCAAAAATGGCACAAAATGATCATTTAGACTATCTTGAGGAACAAGAAGAGTCGATCTATCTAAGAAGTTGGATGTGAATTCATGAGATGGAGAGTCAAAAATCTACAATATGGTCATTGAGCGTAAGTTCATGAAATACAGTCGAAAAATTGAAGATTGTACTAATACCACAAAATATTGAAATTTTCAATTTATAAGTATTTTTCTGATGTGTTACATGATTTTATATAGCCTTGTCTTTCTAGCAGTAAATTTTTTAAAAGAATCTCATAGGAAACCCTTCAAGATTCTAATATCCTATCATCTTATCACCTATATTGCATCAGCGATGATATATAATTGCCACAAAAAAAACAGTAAATTTATTGTAAGTATCTCCATACAAATTATATAAATCATGCGAATAACTAATTTGATATGAAATAAGTAACGAAAAACACTAAAATTTTAATGTGCATTTTAATGGATACTAAAAATAGCATATAACTAAGATGAGATTATAACAAAGATTAAAAGCAAACAAACTACACAAATATGATCTATATGAACGAACAATTTCTTTAAAAAAAATTTAATCAAAATGGTTTAAAGTTAGTGATGAATAAGGCAATTTTAAAAATGATTCAATGATAGATGACAATTCAAAGTTCAAAATTCATATATAGCAATTATCGCTAATGAAATCTTTTGAATTGTTGATGATCTCCAACGGTAAAACATGTAATGTTGCTAGTGGTGAGATCTTCCGTAATCATTGGGAAACTACATGTGTTTTTATAACTAGTTCTTTATAAATCAGCTATTTAAGCTACGTTTTACATTATTTATGACTTTCATGATGTCATTATTGAGGTTGATTCAATATATGTTACAACTCTTGTTTTGTTATGTTGATTCTACGCATTGGAAGCTCTCCCATTTCCTTAGAAAAATAAAACACATTTCAAAATTACTATAAACTCAGTGTGCTCACACACTAGGGGATCACACACTAGGGGAAGCCATTAATGTTACTGATTATCTAATAAATGAAAGATATATTTCAAATAAAGGAATGTTCTGATGGAGCTTAGTTTGTAATTTTCGGAATCCAGGAAAAACAGCCCAAAAACGGTGGAAAAATGCGAAACAGGGATTCAGAAGCATCTCATGGTATTTTCTTTGCTAGGCATACTGAGTTTTACTAATCTAAGATCATCATATTGTATATTTTCCTTTTTTTGAGAAGAGCTTTTGTTGCCCTTCCCTTTTTTGCATTGGATTTCCTTATGAATAAACCAATAGAAAATACCTACCTAATCCCCAGCTTAGGCATAGATAGCATTACATAAAAATAAACATATAAATAAAGAGCAAGTAATTCACTTAAATTCTATTCCTACTCAAGCGTTAACGTTTCAATCATGTGCAAACATAAGAAAGAACAGATGAATTTCCACAAACAAACAACCAGCCTTACGAGAGAAAGATTAGCTCAGTCATCAAAGATATTGTGAAGCTTTCAAATTCTCCTTATAAGGTGCTTTAGCAATCCATAGCATCTATGTCAACTTGTTGCTTCCCTAATACCCTCCTTATGATGCTGATTTATTCATATAATTTCTTCTAGTTCTCCATAACCACTTCCAAATAGATGGTTCTCTAATCAGTTTCTTGACAATCTCTACAAGGATCTATTTGAGACGACTGCACTATTTTATAAAACTAGCTAAGAAGTTGTTGTGGGGAAAGTAACTTAACTACTTTAGTTGCAAAAATAGTCTTCTACCACAATTTTTTGAAGAACATTGATAAAAAAGTAAGAAAGCAGTAGTCAAATAAAATTATGATTATTTTCTAATAAGCAAAGCAGCTAGAAAGCTGTCCCAAACATACCTTAAATCTAATATCCCATTCCTTTAAGGAAATTTACCTTAAACTGTATCATTTTTGGCAAATCCAGTTATCATGCGTAACTATTTAATTAAGAAAATACCGAAATAGCAATTGGGATTTCCATTTAAACCGATGTAATATTTCCCAAGTCCAAAACAACTAAGTAATTGTTCATCTCTATATATATTCCATGATCAATCGAGTGCAACAAGGAAGGCGACTACTAGATATGTTGCTTATCACAAACATTAGGACACCTTGATTGCTATCAAAATAACTCAAAACTTTATCCGATCATGAAATAGATCACATTGTTCAGCTTAGGATACTGAAATTGCTAAGGAAGAGTCATTTGTGCATAACTCAATAAAAAATGATGACAAACATAATTGTTGGCAAGCACGATGCTACATAAAATTATCCCAATGACCTCTTATCATCAAACAGACAACGCTGATGTGATAAGAGCACCAAATTTACCTAAGAAGGGACCCCTCGTAATCGAATCGAGCGAAGGAGGCAATAAAAATCAACAGACTACGAAGCAATCATTGCACGACATTGTCGAAATACCATCCGTTTGCAAAATGGATTTCGTCGTTGTGTCCGCAACGTCGAAATCATATGGGAAAAAAGTTGTAATATTGCACAGGTCATCGTACAATGCAAAAAGGCGAAATTAGCATGAATTTCAGGGTGACATTGCATGAAACTGACCAAATGACATTGATAGACCGACCAAATTTGATTGAGAGGGAATTAGAAAATTTCTTAATCAAGATAGAGTTTTTTAGGAAGGTTCTTAATCAAACGAAATTAATTAGAAATTGTTTCCTAATTAGGACATATTTAGAGGCTGATTTGGGGAGGGGGGAGATTAATTATGAAATGTTTTCTAATTGAAGAGGGCATATTTATAGGGTGATTTGAGGGTTGATTTGGAAGGAAAATAATTAAGAAAATATGAGGGAATTAAGGGAGGGACGTTTAGGTATTTGTTGTTTAATTGTTTTCTTTAAATAAGAAGAGAGGATTAGGGTTAGGGGTATGCAAATTATTGTGACTATTCTTGTTCTTGGATTTTGGTGTTTTGGGCTCTAGCGGCTTCTAGGGATTATGAGAGATAGATCCTCCTCTCGAATTGAGGATAAATTGCTTCTTGCTATTTTCTTCTGTACGTTTTATTATTGCAATAAAAACTACTGTTTTGCTTGTTTTTCCATTAGATTTGTGGATCGTTCTTGTTGTTTTTATCTCTATTATTAGGGTTTACTTGAGATCTTAATGTATTTTTTAACAAATTGGTATCAGAGCAAATTTTGTGGATTTTTCTGAGAAAATTAGCAGCTGATTTTTAAACGGAAGGGGGCTATTTTGCTATTTTTGAAATCGAGATTTAGATTTTTTTTTAGTCCAACAAAAATCAGGGTATCGATGGCATCCAATAAAGTGAATGTGTTGGAGGAACGCCTCGAAGGACAAATGAGTCAAAGGAAAGCAATGGCGGAAGATAGAATTTCATCCGTGGAATAAAAAGTTCCCAATCTTTATGAGATGGTGACTAAGATATTAGAAAATCAAATTCAAAGGGCGGCATCGGAGATAAAGGGGCCAATAGGAGAAGAACTACAAATTTTGAATGTCGTAAGAGGGAAAACGATGTGCAGATCATGGAAAAGAAAGGTGGATGGTATGGAGAGAGACGTGCTTATGGGGGGCATAAACCAAGGGATTTGGATAGATAGATCCTCCTCTCGAATTGAGGATCAATTGTATCTTGCTATTTTTCTACCATCAGTTTGATTATTGCAATAAAAATTACAATTTTGCTTGTTTTTCCCTTGGATTTGTGGATCGTTCTCGCTGTTTTTTGTCTCTATTGTTAGGGTTTACTTAAAATCTTCAAGTATATCCCAACAAATTGGTATCATGTACAGAAGCTGAAGATGCCCATTTTTTTAAGGGGAGAAGCATACAGGAGGTGGGGGAGCATTATCTAGTGGAATTACACAGGCTAGAGGGGATCATATTGGAGGAGGAAGGGGACGTTCCTCTTTCAGTACAGCCCTAATTTCAGCAATTCAGTGAGGCTTTTCAGCCACCTCAAGGATTGTCAGCTTCGCAGGAATAGGAGCATGCTATCATCTTGAAGGAAATAGTCTCTCCTATCAGTGTTCATCCGTATTGTTATCCTCAAATCTAGAAGGATGAGATTGAGAGATTGATCAGGGAGATGCTAGAGACAAAGATCATTCGACCCAGTGTCAGTCCATTTTTTAGTCCAGTGTTATTAGTTAAGTGCTATAACAGCAGCTTTGTTCCACCTTGAGGACAAGGTGACACTTTGGGAAGGGAGTATTGATAGACCAGCCAAATTTGAATGGGAGGAAATTAGAAAATTTTCTAATCAAGAGGAAGTTATTTAGGAAGATTCTTAATCAAAAGGAATTAATTAGGAGATGTTTCCTAATTGAAGAGAGCATCTATGGGAGTTGATTTAGAGGGGATTAATTAGAAAATGTTTCTTAATTGAAGAGGACATATTTAGGGGCTGATTTGGGGGTTGGATTTGAGGGGGCAGATAATTAGGAAATGTTTCATAATTGAAGAGGGCAGATTTATGGGATGATTTGAGGGCTGACATGGGAGGGAAATAGTTAAAGAAATATGAGGGAATTAGGGGAGGGCTGTTTGGGTATTAGTTGTTTAATTGCTTGCTTTAAATAGGAAGAGAGGATTAGAGTTCATTATTGTGGCTATTCTTGTTTTTAGAGTTTGTGTCTTAGGCTCTAGCGGCGTCTAGGGATTGGGAGAGATAGATCCTACTCTCGAATGCTGTTTGGGTATTAGTTGTTTAATTGCTTGCTTTAAATAGGAAGAGAGGATTAGAGTTCATTATTGTGGCTATTATTGTTTTTAGAGTTTGGTGTCTTAGGCTCTAGCGGCGTCTAGGGATTGGGAGAGATAGATCCACTCTCGAATTGAGGATCAATTGTATATTGCTATTTTCTTCTGTTAGTTTGATAATTGCAATAAAAACTATTGTTTTGTTTGTTTTTCCCTTGGATTTGTGGATTGTTCTTGCTATTTTTTGTCTTTATTATTAGCGTTTACTTGAAATCTTCAAGTATTTTCGAAAAGGCATCCTGATCATGAAGCGGACTTCACTGTTGCACTAAGAATATCAAAATTACCTAAGGAATAACCACTTGTGATTGATTGAGTGAAGACAACCAAAATAAAAAAACTAAGAACAAAATGTTGCTCGACATTGCCCGAACACCGTCCGTTCCTAAAATAGACTTCACTATTATGCCCGGAGCGTCAAAATCAATATTGAAATACTGTAATATTGTTTGGGCTATTGCACGAGCGAAAACTCAAAAATTTGTATGAGTTTTGCGACAATGGCACGTAAACAGAGATGCACGAGAAATGAGGGAGTTTGCAAGGATCAATTCATAGTTATTATTATTATTATTATTATTATTATTATTATTATTTAATAACAATAGTTTATTAAATTTAAATCAATACATATTAATATATATATTAAAAATGAAATCCTAATCTAATATATTCCCTATAATCTTCCAATTCCCCATTCCCCTGGCAAAATCCCTATCCAAAACTCTGCATAGCCACCCATCCCGGTAAACTCATAAATGATGGTAAGCTAGAAAACAGAAGGAAAGAATAAACAATGACATTATTTAAACTAAACCCTTAACTGAGATCTCATCCACAGCCCATTCATTCATTTTCCCTCTCACTCTCTCTGTTAGAAGCTCCCACTCATAAAAGCCACTACCTCAACCCGATCTACCATTCTCCTCCTATTCCCTCATTCCTCATCTCCAGTCCCTCTTCAATCTCTCCAACCAAATCTCTCCCTCCATCTCTCTATTCGACTGAAACAGCCATAACTCCTCTCTATTCCCCTCACACCCCTGCCTGCATAGCAGCTCCGCCTCTCAACGCTCCAAAATCCAAATCTAAACCAGCTCCACTATCTATTCCTCATATACAAACTGAACTCCCACTCCCGTCCACCTACGCAGCTACTCGACCCAAAGACCTGCACTGCCAAACACCTCACGGCCTCCCCAAACCTCATGCTCTTTCTGTTCTAGCAAATCAGCCCTCACAACTACTCTACCTCATGGCCCAGCCCACCAACCTTCCTCCTTACACAACCACAAACCAACAACCAGTACCTCTCCTCATGCAAGAGAAGTCCACGACAGCTGCTCCCTCACAGATATCCCCTTCTTTCTCTGGTAGCAGACCGAACCCCACTCCTCCCTCATAGCCATGGGAACTAGCTCCTCTACAGCCTTACCCATACATCAGTAGGCACAACCACCTCACATACCTCCCAGCTATCCAACCGAACTCCCTACCACTTCCCTTAAAAACCCACACCACATTATCTTAAATACATCTACATCCCACTACACTTAACACTACCTACTACACAAATCCCACTTCAATTCCTAGCCGAACACACCTTAAGGGCCTCCTATTCTCCCAAAACACATAACCCAAACTCTCCACTTTCCTCTCTTTATTATTATTATTATTATTATTATTATTATTATTATTATTAGTTAAAAAAAGAGAGAAATCAAAAAATAAAAGAGAGAAAGCAAAAATAAAAATTAATAAAAAAGATTTGTGCTTTGAAATCTCGTGCTCTCAATTATGTCGTCGTCCCCTTGCTCCTGCAAAGGTATAATGCTTGCTAAACTCTAAACCTAAAATCTTGTGGTCGATGTTTGCGGCGCAACGTGCAACCCACTGTACGTGCTTTTTGTAGCACGGTAGGAGAAAGTCGAAGGCGATGTTAGCGGAGCAGAGGGTAGGTCCTGTATGCGCTTTTCGAACATGACAGGGATGCTCCTAAGTACTTGTACAGCTTTTATGTCGGCAGGAAAATTGCAAACTTTCGTACAGGTACCTCAAAAGCCCATACACGCTTGTCATAGCATGGTGGGATTGAAGATATCAGTCATGGTGTCACCTGACACCAACCATACACGCTTTTCGTATCATGATGGGCATGCCTACCTCTCCAAAAAATCCTCTTAAGCGGGGGAGACGCCGGAAGGCTGCCAAAATTTTTTCTTAACTGTTATTGGACTTAGAAATTTATATATGACCTGCACAATTAAAACTTTCAATGAAAATAATGACTTAAATAAACGTACGAGGAACCGGACCTTAATGAACATATAAGTTAGCTTATAACTAAATAAAATTCATAACGTTAAAAGGCTAAGCAAGAGATTTGTAGCATATAGTAACTTGCCTATGGGTATGAATAAAGAATTTATAGTATGACAGCTTGCCTATAATTGACTACAAGAACTTCTAGTGAACAAAACAATTGATCTATAAGAATGACGTACTTGCAATGAATGTAATGGCCTACTCATGAGTAAAGCATGGGAAATATGTAACGAATATGACAGCTTGCTTACATGTAATATCAATGAACTTGCAAAGAATACATATACTATTTACGGAAATAGACTCATATTGCACTGCACAACAGCCGACCTATGGACGGAAGTAGTAAATTTATGATGAATATAGCTTGCCCATAGGCAATATTGATGAAGCTTGCAACGCACAACAGTCTACTTACAAGAAATAAGTGACATGTAATGAACGTTACAATTCACCTGAGCAGGGTATTGGTAATATACATAATAACTAGCCTATAGGCAAAAATAGGGGATTTGTAGCGAACAATATAGCTCATTTACAAGCAAAGAACATGATCTCCTAGTGTTGATTGAACAAATATTATCTAAGAATTATGCTAAATGGTAACTTGAAGGAGACAAAATAAACTAAACAGTATCTCTCCTACATACAACAACTGAAATCTAATACTTTTTTATTCCATCGGATACACAACACTTGTATAAGCAGACATAAGGCATTTGTAGGCCACTAAATGAAATCTTGTGCAAACTCCAATGATAATCACTTGCACAAATAATAAAATTTAAATAATTTTAAAATTCCTCTCATGCATTAAAATACAAATTCTAAACATATGCATGTTGCCTCCAAAAGCATGCAGCAGTCTCGGGAAGAATGCGACAGTCTTGAGAAGTGTTACCACCACAAGAAGTGTGGCATAGTATTGAAAAACATTCATGTCAATTTACCGCATGTGCTCCGACAAATGTGCTAAACGTGTATACATAAATGTTTGAGAATGCTGCGTGGAGGTTAAAAGCTCGTTTAATGTTAAATCATATGGCAAGTTAATTACCCGCATGCGCTCCGACCATTGCTTTGAACGAATTCAAAGGTCCGATAATGCTACATGGGACAAATATTCAAGTCTGATCCTCCTGGAAAAGACTGGAGTCAACACAACATGAATTAACGAGTGAATGGCTAATCACTAATCCAATGGGATATTTAAATCTAAAATTCACATTAGGCCTTTAAAGGCTCTTTAGATGAAATGCATCATAAAACATAAAGCTCTCAGTTCTTAGTGTTCGTACAGTAACTTACGAGATCAATCGTCAAACGCGATCCTCTTTTAACGGGCGAATAGAGTTGACAAAGTTCAAATAATCAATTATTTCATCCCTGATGATGGTCGTGTTAAAAGTTAATATTAACCAGAGAGCACTCCACTATTTCAAATGCCTCCAAACTTTAACAAAATACAAATATTTTGAAATGACATTAATTTCGCTCTGATGATAGCGGCGTTGAATATAAATATCAACCGGAGAGATAATTTCTCAAAGATATACCAAACTAAAAACTCAATGTTTATCAAAATATTAATTTTTAAAATTTAAACTCCGCACCCATTTGATGAGTGTAATGAACTCAAAAATAACTCTAGCTTACAAAGAACAAATGCCAAGTCGAGAACATCGCTCAGATTCATTCTCAAATTATTTTATGCTAGTAAGGATGTGGTAGTTGTCCTTTAATTGATGGCTTGGCCAGATGGCTTCACAAAACTCGTAACTTGGCTATGGCTCTATTTGGTTTGGTTATGATTGGTCATCTAATTGGTTGTTTGGCCAGACGGCTCCACAAATAACCCTTGGCTTGACCAGGATAGGCCCATGTGGTAAAGGATTATGATCGCAACCCTCTGACCTAGTGACTTGATTAAACGACTCCGCTTTATTTCGGTCATGGCTAAAAGTCTGTATATTCCCCGATGACTATTTACCATTGAGTAATGAATTATAGGATATAATCGATGTGGCATAAAGCCTATATTAACTAAGGTTAACTTGAATTCGTTCCTTAGACAAACAGTCACCCCAAGTCTATAAAGTACACTTATACAAAGTAACCCATGGTTAACGACAAGGATCCTTCGGTCAGATTAGATCGAATACCTCTTCTGACTAAGTAGACTAGGAACCATGATGACCTGGGATAACAGAACCATAGGATCTTGATAGATTTCCTTATCATTCCCCTATCATCGGCTTTAAGTGATAGGTAATAAAATTTCTAATTTTAAATTCTAAATATGCTGCTACTATACGTTGGATACTACATATTTGTTCAACGACTAAACGACTAGCCTTAATCGAAAGTTCTCTCTCATTATTGGGAGAAGTAATTAACTATAGGAGATTGCACCTATAAGAAACCAGGACTCAGATCTTAAAGTCCTCGCTAAGAGGGTGAAATCTCTGGGCAGTGTCTTATTTTTATCTAATTTATCTTCCGAAAATTTCTCCCTGAACTTAATCTATTAAACCTCTCCCCGAATATAACGCGGAGAGGCTAGAGCCCTAAAAGCTAAAAATTTTTTAACCCACAGTAATAAAATCCTTTTTGCTAACATCAATCATTAGTTAAACGAAAATTAAAATTTAAATAAATGTACGCATCAGAATTACCTGTGGCATACCACCCTGAAGCAGAGTAAGGACTAATAGCCTTCAATTTGGAGATGCAAACCTCAGCATCCCTCCAATGGGACATGCCTGTATAAACATTAGCCAGATCATACCAAGTTCCCATTTCCAATTTTCTATCTATCTCAGCAATCTGTCAAATGAAAAAGAAAAGAAAATAAGAAACTATACGCAACTTTGAATGTAAGAATCAGAAAAGGGCATTTGATGTACTAGCCAACTGGTAAATCTCACGAGATGAATGCAATAAGCAAGTAGTGATGCCTTAAGACAATGAAGGGGTTTGGCAAGATCTACGGACATCAAATAAAGATAATCTTGCTAATCAATGACAGAAATACTTTGATACTCTAAATAAAGGATTAATTATGTAAACATGCGAAAAGGATTGCCATGTAACCTTTGAACACTTCATTCCAACAGCCAAATTTTTAGTACGAAGTCGGATGACAGCAAGAAGATCAGTGTACGTCTCCACTGCTTTCTTTAGTTGCCCTCGTGCAATCTGAATTTTGGCTTTAGTCTGTAGAAGTTCTCCCTGGCTCCATTTTCCTGTCTGATCCAGAGCAGCATTAATAATAGTCTCAGCATCAATGAACCTCTTCTGCGCTGATAATATTCGAGCAACAAGAATCCAACTCGTCACATTTGACCCAGCTTCCAATTTCAGCAGCTGTTTGGCATAATAGAGTGCTACATCCAACTTCCTCTGCTCTGCATTTTCTAAGCTGAGGTGATATATTACTCTATAGTCTTTTACTTGCATAAATTTCTCAGCTTTTTCAAGAACTTCAAGTGCCTCGTCCTGTTTAGCAACTTTTTCGGAATCAGAAGCAGATGACCTAGCCTGAGCTGAAAGAGAAACGCCAAGTAAAAAATTGGCAACACTTTTAAGTGATTCACACCTGCCATCCAAACTAGCAAGCATTCTTCGTGAGAAAGATACACCTTCTTCTGCATTAGCACTGCTCTCCCCACAAATTTTGGAAGCTAGTAGGAGATCTTTAACACAATTTGGACCCTCTCTATCACTGAAAATCTTTTTCAGTAGGTTTAAGGCAGTCAAACTATCACCCTCTCCTAGATAACATAACGCAAGTTGATAATATCTTTCCTTTCTATTCAGAAAACCAGGAAGCAATTCCTCAAACTTATTAGCTAGAGGTCTTAGCTGACCCGAGATCGCCAGTGCAAAAGTAAGGTGCTCAACTATTGATGGATCCCATTCAGCTTTCTTCTCATTGAAATCACTCAAGAGAATCATTAAAAGAAGGATAGCCTCCTCCACATTGTTCTTAGGCGTGAAGTAACCATCCATTTGAGAATGCAGATTAGGTGGACCTGCATCACAACCACCATAAAGAAGAAAAATAGCAAATTCTTTCCGTATCTTTGCAATGACCACAAGATCGAGGTTCCACCGTCCAAGAAGAGCCCGGCGATATGATGAGATGGCTCCATGAGGATTATCAGCCATTTTCCACAATTCAGGAAGTAATTCAACAGACTTACAGATTGTCTCCTGCAATCTACAACCTTTGCTGAAGATTCCTGGCAAACCATTTGGTGATGCAGATTCTACAATATCCAGTATCAAACTGCAGGATTGTGCTGCTTCTGCAAAAACTCAGCAAAATAAAATCATTACAACATTTATTCAATTCAAAGATCAGTGCGCTCATTCTGAAACCACACTAAATTAATGTGAATTAGATATAAATAGTTCAAATCATTATCAAAGATGATTAGTATTCAAAGAAAAAAATCCTTACCACCAACTATCAGAATACATCATAAAGTACCTAATTAAATGTACTTACCTGGACAGGGTGTAGGGCTCATTAGTAAGGTCCCATGCCCAAGTCAGTGACTTCCATTGCACTTTGGATGGCTTACCATCACCCCAAGTGGGAGAGCGGGCATCATAATTTGTGATAGGAGGAACAAGAGTTTGCGTGGCCCTTGCTTTTTCCCCTTTCATTCTTTTTTTTTTTTTTTGTTATATTAAAAAAAATGCAATCTTAGTGGAACCTAAAGTGCTTGTAATTGCAAGAGTGCTTGTATAAGAGAAAGTGAAATAGTGTTGTTTTTCGTTCCAGAGAAAGACTTAACACTTCTCCATGTTTTTTTGGTTATTGTCATAGCAAAAATAAGACTACTGATTATAAATGTGTTAATTTAGATTATTCCCACTTAAATATTCAAATTTTCTTTCAACTCCCTCCTTAGTCTTATCAACAATAAAAACATCATCAACAAAAACATACATAAGGGGGCATCCCATAGTTGTCAATGGCGCAAAATAGCACGCGCCATGGCGCACAGCGCGGCGCGTCGCACCTACGGCGCCATGTTCATGGCTAGACGCATGTGTTTAAAATAGTGTGCGTTATTTGCGCCACATGTGAAACATGGCGCATAACGCACCTTGCAAAATAGCGCACCAAATTGTTTTTAAATTTCATTATACTTATGAATATTTTTTACAAGAATTTACAACTTAACAGATAAGATTCTTATTGATTGCTACTTGAAGTATTTAACTAGCAACCATGGTTTAGCAGCGTCCAACTCTTAAAATTTAAAAAAAAAATGCTCAGTACCGCTATGTACATGCTCGGTACCGCAGGTCCCCGCCAGGAGGCAGCGCCCCCTTGGACCCCCAGCAGCTCGGCATATTGTTGTATTCATCATCTTTAATAATAATTGTTAGTGTTAGTTTGCTTCTTCATTAGTGCATGTTTTGTATAAGTTTTCTTCATGAGTGCATGTTTTGATTGGGAGACATTGGACTCTATAGGAGAGGAGGAAGGGGTGAAGACTTGAAATGTGAATTCTCGTCTCTTGGATAGCTTGTCTTTCATTTTTAATGATATTTCATATTCATGCTTATTATTTTATAATTCTTATATAGTTTGCGTCATGTTAAAAATGACGCGCGCCGTGCCATGCGCTATGCGCCATGGCTCCAAAGGGACCTTTGCACCATAGTGCGACATTCACCGTCAACAGGTATGGGACATCCTCCTGTCAATGTCTAGTAAGAACATCCATAACTAAAGCAAAAAGATATAGGCTTAAAGCTAATCCTTGATGTAACAAATGAAATAGGAAAATAATTGGTCAAACAATCTTGTGTTTGAACACAAGTAAAAGCTCCTGCATATATATCTTTAAAGACTTGAATATAATCATTATTAACTCTTTTCTTTTCTAAAATTCTCCAGAGTAATTTCCTTGGATCTTTATCATATGTTTTCTCTAACTCAATAAATATCATATGTGAATCCTCTTTATTATCTCTACACTTCATCAAACCTCTTAATAAATGTATATCTTCCATAATACACCTACCCAGTATGAATCCAAATTGATTTTGTGAAATACTAGTATTATGTCGTAAGCTATGCTCAATAACTCTCTCTCATATTAAAGTATGGCACATTAACTTAATTCTTCTATAATTCGCAATCTTGTGCATCACATTTTTCTTAAAAATAGGAATCAACACACTCCTCAACTTTTTTGGTATCTTTTTAGTCTTCAAAATAATATTGAAAAGTTTTGCAAACCTAGAAATTTCTTCATTTCCTAAGCATTTCCACACCTCTATTAGAATATCATCAGGTCCAATGGTTTTTCCAAACTTCATTTTCTTTGAAGTCTCTCAAACTTTGGTTTTACAAATACAAAGATAAAAACAAAAATCTCTATTTTCATTTAAGGTGTTAGGGTCACTAAAGTAAATCATATTCGAAAAACTTATCAAAATATCGCATCCACATTTGTTAAATATCCTCTTCTAATAAAAGCACTTTTTTATCTTAATCCTTGATGCACTTCACTTGAATTAAATTCTTACTTCTCCTATCTCTTTGTTCGATTAGTTTAAAGATACATCTTTCATCCTCCTTAATATCTAATTTATTACATAAATCATTAAAAGCTAAATTTTTTTCATCGTTTATTGCTTTCTTAGATTCCTTACGGACCCTTTTATAACTTTCCTAATTTTTAAGTTTTTAAATCCAAACAAATTTTTATAACAAAGCTTCTTATTTTTTATCTTTTATTGCACATTTTGATTCCACAACTAATGTAAATTTGTGTTTATCTCTTTCAAAAGGTGAAACTCACACAAAGTTTTCAGACTCTTATATCTTTACCCATCAATGTATAATATATAATCACCTTTATTTGACATATTTGTTATGGCAATCAGCTTGCTAAGCATATTATACTTTTGGGAGCAAAGATATGTGTGAATATTGATTACTGGACTGTTAAACTTTGAAAATGTTTCTACAAGCATTAGAGGGAGAGTGTAGCATTCGCCTCACAAAATTGTGAATTTGTATGTAGTTGATAAGTATTGGAAAATATCTTGTTTAACTAGTACAGGACAGTTCAGTTTTGGGATTATAGAACCAGAGGAATTCAATCTCCAATAAGGAAGTGTCACGCGGAGACATTTTTCTATTATGGAGCTGGAAGAACCACCCAAACGTATCGCATGGAGAATGGACTCCATTGGTTGCAGTAATTATACGAATTGTTGAACTGTGCCAGTTTGGCCTTGAATAGCTTTATCGTAAGGAAACATATTTGGTTTCTTGATGTTAGGAAACATATTTGAAAAATAAGGAGTTTGCTAGATTCCATTGTTTGATTTTAAACTCTACAAAAACCATTAAAACCCTAAAAAAATGAGGATTTCCATTACACTCAAAACGAGTGAAAGCAAAATCAACACTTTCTCAAAATAAAGGTGTCTATCTATGAAGCAACCAAATGAGCACTTGCAACATGTATAAAAAGGATATAGATGCACATTTAAGGGATTGTAGGTAATGGAAAAAAATCTTCTGGAATTATATCATTGTTCATGCATATAATCACTCGTTATATCATGACTCAACCGCTTTCGAATAATCCGTTCACATGCTATGAAGTAACAACAACAACAATATCAAGCCTTTATCCCACTACGTGGGGGCATGCTATGAAGTAAGATTCCTAAATTAATTACTATGATGTGTCATATGCTTTCATGCAAAGGTAAATAGAGAATTCATAAGTCACAAGTTACCCATTGCATCAAAAACTTTCTTTAAATGAAAACAGACAATAGTAGAGCTTAAGCTCAATTGATAATTAAATTGTAAATATCCTTGAATTATAGCAGAAATTTCGAAACAAATAGAACCAGCAAACAAATAAATTAATTTACCCAAAATAAAATTTTTGCTTGGAGATCTCAAACAGATTTTCAAAGATTTTATTTGAAAATTTATTATTGGTTTATTGTGCTCAGGATAAATAGTACGATGGATGATCTGCACTTCTTTATTGATGCTTATGTATTAAGAAAATGCTATATTGAAGCACAACGTTATTAAAATAGATCATCGAAAAAATAAGTTTCTTATCAACTCTAACAAAGGAAAAGATAAGCTACCATAGATTATTAAATCTAAGTATTCTTTTAGGAAACAAAACACGATGCCTTTAATTACAACAGCCCAGCAGAATAAAATGATAATTAGAGAGAAGTATTGGGCATTAATTTGTATGTTAAGTAAGCTCAAACAACTATAAAAAGAAGAAGACATCATAAAAGATAAAAAAAATACATAAGAAAATGCCTTTAAAATTATATTTTAGGGTTTACCTACAAATTTGCCAAGGTCATGGAGTGCCCTTGCTTTAAGAAATATAGCCTCCATAAGTAAACTGACTGCATGTATTGACATGGGTGGTGCATCCCAATGTAACTTTGACTTATGACGCCCTATTCTTCTAGCAATAGAGATCTTAATTTTAGGTGTTACCGCAGCAATATCAATTCCATCAAATACATGAAGTGCGGCTTCTATGTTTCCTCTTTGATACTCCAACCTTCCAAGCAAGGCTCTTGCCTCCTACAAAAATTGAAAAATATTAAAAGAAGCTCAGCATGCCTAATAAAACAAGCAGACTTAACTTGTTCATAACAAATTTATATATATTGAGAACAAATTGCACTCTGAATAAAGCCATACTAATCTATAATATTAATATTCAATTGAACCGCACAATCAAGGGCTATAAACATTGTTAATAAGCCTGTCCACCAAGGCCGGACTAAGCATGTTAAAATTGAAAGACACTTTATAAAAATAATAATAATAATAATAATAACCAACCATCCAAGCTAATTATACTCCAACAAAACTTCAAATTGCAAATACCCTTACTAAGCTCTTAATTAATCACAATTTGAGAACCTTACTTTCAAACTAGGAATGATAAATATATATTCACAACTTGAGGGACTCTGTGAAAATGCTGCAAACAAACCACCACAATTCCAACTCGTGCCACCATTCACCAGCTCACACTAGGACTGCAACCTGCTCCCCATATTATCGTCTGTATTACCACCTCCTACTAGCACCTCTATAGCCTTCTATAAAAGCCTGACAGCTATTCATCCGCCTACCATACAAGAACCTTGCTACATGTTTACTAGCTTGTAAGAAATAGGTTTATTTGTTACATTCATTCCCAAATTTGTTTTAAACAATTATGCCAATTTCATTCATGTTTATCCCTCTTTGTTGGGTTGATTGCAATCTGATTTTCTTCTTAACCTTTTTTTTCTACTCTAGACTCAACTTAGACTATAAATATTGTACCTCTTCTATTGGAATATGAAAATATGTAGTCTTCTTCATTCATAACCTTTTTGGTTGGCACCATACTCCAAGAAGATATATTTGAAAGCTTTTGAATCAAGTTTGTTCTGTTGAGCTCATGATCGTGAACAAAGGAGAAGCATCCAAAGAATTTTATAGGCACGTCACCATATGGGTTTTGAGAAACCTTTGGAGAAAACACTTGTTGGTGTTTTAAAATGAATAACATTAATAGATTTTTGGTTAATGAGATAACAAGCAATTAGATCAGCATCTCCCCAAAAAATTTTGGGTGTATTGGCAATGAACAAGGTTTAAAATTGCTCAATTGGGTATTGAGGCATTTTTTGTTCGTGAGGCAAGGCGTAAGCCTCAAGGTAAAGTGCAAATAAAGATTAAAATTGATTTTTTATATAATATCCAAATAATATGTTAAAGGATGTGTGGCTCCAAAAATTCGGCCCCGGCCTCCACCCGCTGTTGCTTTTCTTTCGTCGGGGGAGTTTTAACGCATTGTAAATACCCTTACTAAGCTTTGTGCCCTATCGATCATATCATATTGATTCTTATCTCAAGGATTTGATGACACTAAGGAGCGTATTGGCGCTGGCCATAACCGGTATTTTGTGGTGCCATTTGGCGACAAAACCACTCGGTTCAGAGGACCCCAGATCATAACCATTTATCCTGCAGTGTCATTTGGCAGCAAAACCGTCAGACAGAGGACACATACAACGTCCTTAATGGTAGGAGATTGTTTGAGAATTGATCCTAGTGATATTGTCGACTCTGTATGGCTATCGACAGAGGATCGAGTTTCGTAGGCTTTATGCCTTTATTTGTGAATTTTCATTGTTATAGGTCTTGAAGGCCTAATATGAATGTATTAAGATAAATATATCGATCGATGCAACCATATATTTGTTTTATGGTTCGAACCCTGTCGACTCCTATTGATCCGCATAGAAGGATCGGGTTCGAACTTGAATTCACTTATTGACCCGCGCAGCGTCCCTAGACATCACGTGTGTACTTGTAAAACGCTCGTCGGGGCCCATGCGGGTCGCGATTGTATTTACCTCTTTAGTGTACCTATGTGCATACATATTACAGTGCATGTACGGGGGTACTTTGAAATATTTGTAAACGCCTTCTGTTCGCTTGCATGGATATTGCAGATCCGGTGGCGTTATTATCTGGATGTCATGAGGCATCTCATCATCTTGATGTTGACTCCCCTTTAGCATTCACCGGGAGGTCCTTGAAATTTGTGGTCACTGCCTTGAAAAGAACTATTTTCAAAGTCTACAGTGTATCGGACTTATACAGGATGTAACTTGCAAATAAGTACAACACTGTCAATTCACTACGACATCTTGGAAGTGTTTGTAGAAGAATCATTATTCCTGCATCATATTCACCTTTTACCAATCTCAGATGGTTTTTTCTACTTGCTTGCAATGACGGGTCTTCCACTATCAATTGACAGTGTTTTCATCTCAATCTTGTAGGGATTGTCATATGAGTCTATTACATCTGCATTATGTCCACCTTTGTCATTCACAACTTATTTGCGGCGATGGGTCCTCTGCCATTGATCTCCAGTGTCATCTTCTTCAATCAACAGGCGAATTATTATTGGTATTGAGGTTTTCAATAATGCATATATGATACACATATGCATTCTGCAACCATCTGTAGCCCTTGCAAGTATGGTGCATTTGACCTCGTAGGGACTCGTATGTGCTTCAAATGTGTTACATTGTGTATAATGAGTGTTGGGTAAACTCCACTCATTGGTAATTTCTTCATACAGTTTGACCTCCACTGCTTGTAGGGCTCAATAAACTTAAATGCATTTTGATCTTGTGTTTGTAACAAATGGACATGATTGCTTGCATGTAGATGAGCCATGTTGAGTGTCACAAGTCTTCTATTTTCTCAACTAGATGAAGAAAAGTGATGTTTGAATAACAAAGGATCTTTTATTTTGATTGTTCAAGTCTCTTGTATCAAGTTCAAGTTCAAATCAATTTCATGTCCTCTGTAGTTTGTTCGAGCTCACTGTGGTTCACATTTGTTAAAGTTCATTCTTGTTCAATGGCTTTTAAGCACAGTCCCCTTCAGTTCATTCAATTCGAGTTCTTTACATTCAGCTCAGTCCAAATTTATGAGTCCTTTGTGCAATTTAAGTCTCAATTCATATATTCATCATTTGATTCAAATATAGGACGTATGTATGTGTCCAAGTCTTCTGCTTAGTTTGTTTAAGTCCAAGCTTAGGCTTTTATTTCAATTTCATTAAGTTCAAGCCTTTATTATCAATAATTTGAGTTATGCTCATCTTCAAGTTCACAAGTCCACTGTTCATTTGAGTCCAAATAAGTTTCAAGTGTGATCTTGCGTTCACCCGAAATTTCGGCAACCTTCCGACATCTCCCCCGTTTAGAGGAAAACTACAAAAAAATTGGGCCTCCCGCCACGCTAGAGAAAAGCATGTACGGTAGGTATCCTCGGACACCACGGCCGTGAAATCTTCAATCTCAATATGTCAAAGAAAGGCGTGTATGGGGCTTCGGTACCTGTTGCAAAAAAGAAGCATTTGTTTCCCCGCAGGTACAGAGCCGCATACGGGTACTTAAGATTATCCCGACCAGGCTAAGAAAAGCGTGCACCACGCCTACCTGCCTAGCCGTAGGTGTTGCACCAAGTTCCCTTCCCACCACGCTAGAGAAAAGCATGTATGGGTGGTTTGCTGGCTCGACACAAACGTCGAATATAGGATTTTGGGTTTAAGGGCCGCACACCTACCTCGTCGTAAGCGTCGCACTGGGTTCCCTTCCCACCATGCTAGAGAAAAGCATGTACGCACACCGAGGTAAGAGAGGAATTTTCTTTTCTTTTCTTTTTTATTAATTATAATTAAATAAATTGATTCTAATAATAATGGACTATATTTTAAAAATAATTATTTATAATTAACAGTTAATCATTTATAATTAATAATAATTAATTTAAATTAAAACAATTAATTATAATTAATTTTAAATAATTATAGTTAATTATCAAAAATTATAATTAACTATAATTATAATTTATTTTAATTAAAACTAATCATCATTAATTGTGATTAAATATAACTAACTATTCAATTATAATTAGATATACTTAATTATTATTATTAATAATCAATTATATTTAAAATAATTAATTTAAAAAAAGCAAGATTTATATGAGATTTGTGCCAGATTTGAGCAGATTATGTTCTGTAAATCTCGCAGCATAAAGAATCCTTTGTTTCCTTCTTTTTGCATAAATCCCTTGAGTTCGGCAGGTTTATTGGATTCGACCGAAGAAGCGTGGGAAAGACAGAAAGTTACCCTCTCATTTGGCGAGCTCCCATTGCAACCTCCGATCAAAATGTTGTAGCTTCCGATCCTATAGAAATGGAACGTTGACGAGGGAGAATAGTCGAATAGCCACAAGGAAGCCGGAGAAGCGACATATGCAATCTCCTTTACAGCGAGCGAGCTCCTTTGTTGCTTCCGATCGAGCTGTCATAACTCCCGGTTGGACAAGAAGGGAACGTCTTCGGATGAGCGAAGTCGAACAACACCGAAGGGCCGAAGAAACACGCCAAGGGTGGAAAGTTACCCTCACAATGGCGAGCTCACGTTGTGGCTTCCGATCAAGATGTCGCGATTTCTGCACTGACAGGAAGGCAAAGTTGTAGAGGGGGCGTAGTCGTACAGCTACTAAGGAGCCGAAGTAGCGACGCTTGCAAACTCTATACCTCCTGCGAAGCAACAACGCCAAACAACGAAGAAGTGCGCGAGAGGAAGAGGAAAGAGCGGCAGACCCGAACACTTCATTTCTCTGCTATTTAATGACGAGCGACGACGTGCAAAGGTATGGCGAGATGCGACGTCGAACGTGCACGGGATGGCGACAATGTGCGATCGAACAAGTATGCGATTTTTTTTTTGTTTGTTTTATATTTTTTTGTTCTGCCCGGGGTCAACAGGGTAACATATTAACTTTCTATTAAACTATAAAATGAAAAATTGACATACATATGGAACAAAAAATTACACAATACATAAAGTGACAGTGATAAATTAAGTGAAATATAATAAAAATACAAATATTAAATATAGGAATTGTATAAAAGTATCATATAATATTAAGTTCAACTTCGAGTTCTTCCTTTCTCAATTCCCTACTCACCCACATTTAATTTCTACAAAAGGCTGAAATAGTTAGCGACAATGCAAAAATCATCTGTATGTACTCACTAAGGGGGTCGGCGATCTAGTCATGGTGCGTATGAGGAAGGAAAGGTACCCAGCCGGCACTTATTCAAAGCTTGCTCCAAGAAAGCTAGGACCGGTGACCATCAAACACAAGATCAGCGACAATGCTTACGTCGTAGAGCTACCTTCCGACGTCCTTACGTCATCAACCTTCAACGTCGCTGATATCAGTCCCTTCCATCCTACAGATGGCGCGGACACAGAAATTGATTCGACGGACTCGAACCCTGTTACAGAGGGGGAGAACTGATGTGGTATCATTTAGCTTATGGTGTGCTGCAGGTTTAGGCTTGGGAAGTATCTCTTCTTTTACCGTTAGAGTGCTTTTTCCCACTACCTCCTTAACTACTTTTAGCACTATAGGACATTTTCTACCTTTTTCTCTGTTATGGCTTTCTTAGTATCTCTCCCTGCTCATATGCGGCTGAGGAGTTTGGGTTCTAGTAGACTTTTTTTATTATCAAAACGAATTTGCTGCTTAGCATTTCTACTGTTACATTGCTTTCTAGTTCTCTATTTTCTCCTCTTGTTTGCTTCCACAGCAAGGCATAAGCCTCATGCTAATGAGGCGAGGCGCGCCTCAAGACTGGCCTCAATCAAGTTGAGACACAAGCCTCATAAAAAAAAACTTGAGATGTAAGCCCCAATGCATTTTTCACTGAAATTACACTGAGCCAAGCCTCATATTGCACAATTTTAAACAATGGTGGTGAACATAATAGATCAACCTCAAGGAGACATTTTTTTTTTCTAACAATGCCATTTGTTAGGGTCGATTAGAGTAGGCACTTTGATGCACAATTCCATTTTGCCTTAAGTAACTTTCTAATATTGGATTAAAATACTTTGTGCCTCTATCAACATGAAGAATTTAAATCCTATAAGAGTATTGAATTTTAACTAAACTGTGAAAGTACTTGAAAACCTACTAGCAACAAATATGTGTTTAATTAGATACATCCAACATATTCAATTATGTTCATCTATAAAAGTGATTAACCATGTTTGAGGTGAATATTTTGAGAATGGGAAGTACCCCAATCATCATTGTATGCATGAGTAAAAGATTTGCTATCTTTATAGAGAGTTTGTAGGAAAATAGATCTTTGATTTTTGGCTAATTGACTGACTTCATATCAAAGAACATACTCATTCTTACATAACAAATGTTGGTATGGGAAATTTAAAAAGTTGAAAGGTGACAAAAAATGATTTTATCTTTTCTCAGAAGAGGAAGATTTCCAATTAACAGTATGGGCTTGTTTCACTCCATCGACGTCCTCATTAAAGTAGTATAGCCCTCTTTGCACACTAGCATAACAATCTTCTTCCTCAATCTCAAAATCGCAATGATCATTTGATAAAACAACCTTGCAGCTACAATCTTTAAAAATATCAATAAGAAACAAAATGCTACATATCAGGTCAGGAATTAAAAATAATAGATTTCAAGAAAATTTTAGAGTTAATTTTGATGGTTCCAATTCCAGCTATTAGAGATAAGGAAACATAAAAAAATTCTTACTTTGATTTGGCTAGGGATAGGAGTGTACAAGAAAAAGAATTTTGTACAATCTTTCATAGAGCTGAAGGAGACTTAACTTTATCAGCAATTAAGGATGTGTTAGTAGCTTTTTTAGATATGAGAAGTTTGTAGAGACATCAAAGGTGCTCTTAATTCGAGACATCTAAGGTGCTCTTTATTCAGGTTTTTAGCGCTTAATAATTTCAAAATGTTTAAATGGAGTTCTTGGTGTTGGTCTAATAGGCATGGGCATCATTGCGTGTGTTCCCAATTTGTTTGGATTTGTCACAACTAGTTGGTTTAACAGGCAATTTCCAAATTTATTTCACACAAATTTTTTTTCAAAAATCACATAATAAATTACCCTTTTTTGTATTCATAAAGTTATAGAAATGATCAAACCCCTAATTTTGTTTGTGGTCCCTGAGAAACAATCCTTACCTTTGAAAGGTTCTTTGAGTTTCTTCTATGCATGCTTCAGCAAAAACTTCTTCAATTTGTGATAATAGTCAGATTCCTAATATCTTCCGATGAATTTCAACAAGGTCTTTGTTAAGGCTAGCAAGGAATTCATAGGTCCAAGTTTTATCCACCAACATCATGTATTTTCCAGCACATTCGTTGCCCCAATCAATTGATTCAAACATGTTCATCTTTTGCTAAATTTTGTCGAGGGCAAATATAATAATTGATGAGTGCAATGCTTCCTTGTTTGAGATCCTAAACTTGGTCTCTTAGATCACATAATTTCGTAGAATTTTCAATATCCAAATATGTGAACTTGACCTAGTTCTAAATGGCCTTTGAAATGGTATGCACCAAATATATTAAGACAATATGTTCCTCCATTGAGTTGATGAGCCAAGATGAAATAAAAACACCATTTTGTCCCAAGATAAATAGGTAGAATCGGTTGACTCTAGTCTTCTTACGGTCCCAAAAAGATGCCCTATATTTCCTCATCCTTAAATAAACATGGGGATTGAGAACGTTGAAATTTCTTATTATTTAACTTACACATGGCAATTTGAAGAGAAAATTATCAAAAGATTCAGTGGGATTAATAGATGTTTGGAGTTATTAAAGAACCATTCTTCTCCTCATCCCTACCCGTCCTAGTAAGAGATTTCCGTGGTTGTCATCCATCGTGCCTCCACAAACAATTTCATGCAATGTGAAATTCATACATAAGAAGAGGAGGAAGAGAACATACAATTTCATTTTATTTCAATTAAACTTAGCTGAATGGCTAGGTATAATTAAAACACCTACTCTAGTAAGGAGGCGAGCAGTAAATTATTAGGCAAACAAGGTAATTTACATTAGAAAATCACAGCCAAACAGTGATTTTTTTTTTCTGTTAATTAAAATATTCCAAATTGGGAAACAGAATTCCAGCATTAGATAATTTCCTAACTAGAAAACAAACAAAACAAAATGACAATAATACACATTAAAATAATCCTTATAAGCTTTCCACAGATTCAACCAAGAGAGGAAGGGCATGTAGGACCAGGAATCCTTGAGTTTTGAGCAGGACAAGAGTAATAAGGATTTTTTTTTTTTAATCCCTTTCAACATTATCTTATTACATTCATAACAACTTGTGCATATGAAATTATGAATGAATTGGTTTTTACTTATATCTAAAGACAAATTTGAATATCTTCTAGCATTAAGAAAACCTACTTTGTGAAATAGTATTTTCAAATAGCTAGTCTCAGACTCTCAGTTACAATGTTGTTTTGATGGTATTTTTTGATAGTCTAAAATTTTGTGTTGAATATGTTGCAAATGGTACTTCTAAGCCACATAAGTTCCTAATTATAATGACACTATTATGTTATTTAACAAGTTAGAATCATATGTGAAAAAGACGAGCACATCAACCTCAAATCATTACGGACCTTAGCGCCTTCACAAAACCTCTAGCCTCAATTAGTATTCTTTCATTCACTTCATATTTTTACAACAAAGCTTTACTAGCACTATAAGGAGCCAACAAAGCTATTAGAAAAGTATATTTACAATCAACATAAGAATAATTAATTCAAAAGCCAACATAATGTTTCCAAGCTTGGATACCACTATTTTGTAGAAAGACTAACTACTTGACAACAAGAAACAAGTCATGAGAATCTTAGCAATACATTCACCTTCATTAAAAAAAATGTGGCTTATAATTTTCACAAGGATGAGTTTCCAAAATACGCATTTAAAAGTAACATGGATAGAACTCGTGCAAATTGTTTAGTATAGAAAAGGTTTTGCACCCCAAGCAACATAAGTAGAAATAACATGAGAATGAGGATACATACAGTTGAACACAAATAATTAAGATACATCATATAATAATGATGATGATGATGATGATGATGTAGGTAACATATGAAATGTTATAATGGTAACTTCTATAAGATAACTATTTTACTTTATCAGTTTATCCCAAGCATGTTCAAGTAAACTAGAAGTTAATATAGGTACAAAATGCTTATGATCTTGCCCAGTGTATTTACTCTATACTAAAAGTATGAGCAAGAGAATATTTATGTCCATTTTCCATAATATGATGCATGGATCAAATACATCATATCCAATTCATCATAATATAGGCCAATGAAGTATCTATTCTATTTCAAAAAGGAAAATGATTGGCTATAAACCCCTCTACAAGTTGATTTTCTTTATGTTACTTCAAAAGTAGCTGTTCCAGATTCAACAATCTAAATTTTTTTATTTCTTTTCATTTTCATCAATACGTTATCATATTTTAAGGAAATCCTAGCTTTAATTATGAAGTAGTGGTTATGTGCTCTAAGTGGTTAGGTACTTGATTGATGTTCATATTTGTTGAATAATGTGAGGATAATCATATAAGCAAAGGTTAGATTAGCTAAAACCTAGAGGTCATACATTCATTTCACAAAAATAATCAAATTACAATGCAGGTATTATGTCTTGTGAATCCCTCATCATATCCACAGTTAGCTTTGTTCACAAGGTATACTCTTTAGGCCTGCAATTGTCTACAAATAATAGGCGTTATTATATATTTATAGCCATGATATGCAACTGAGTTTCTTCAGCTAGTAGCCTACCTTTAAATAATTTGGAGCACACCAAATGCACAAATAACAATTATCATATTCCAAATATACAAGCGTACACATTCAAATTAATTTAACCAAGCACATAGCATGCATCATGTGTCTATTGTGCGTTTATTGTACGCAATAAACATCAATACAAGTTTTCGAACAGGCTGACATGACTTTAAAGAACAAAAAACAACATGAGAGAGACTGACCTCATAGTTGAGGCAACCACCTTCACGAAGGGAAGACTCGGCCTCTTCAATGTTACTAGTTTCAGATCTCCTCTCACCATCATCAATTCGTGAAGATTGTTCACTCGCTGAAAAATCTATAGTAACCATTTCATCTTTAAGATGCATCCCAGGATTCAAGCACTTCATTTTTTCACGGGGATCAAATTTAGAAAAGATCCTCAGTGCCTTGATCCATTTTTTATCCTTCATTCTAATTTGAGAAAACAGAAAACACCCTTCAGAAAATTTAAATAAATAAAAGATCTGGCAAGAAAGAGAAACAGGAAAAACCATGACTGAGGTGATCTAACCATGTAACAAAGACATTTCATCTCATCAAAATCTAACCAAAGTCATAAAACAAATCGCCAATACAATTAAACTTAGAAGAATCCAAGTAAGATTAGAATAAAAAATGTTGCGTGAACTCACATCCCATATCAAAGAATCCTACTTAATTAAAAGAAAATCGATCAAATAGCACGTAGCAAAGTGTTAAAAAAAAAAATAAAAAAAAAACTTATTTCTTAGCAAAGTAAGCTCCAACAATTCAGCACAAATAAAGCATTGAAACTTAAAAACTAAACAAAATTGATGAATATAACAATTAAATTACAGCTTTAATACATGACAAGCAAAAATGTCGTGACTAACAAGCAGCCAAAGTCATGCCAGAAACCCGCTAAATTCAACTCAAACTGGCACTCTCTTGGCGGAACCAACCAAACCTATGCAAATGCGAACCGCTCCACAGAGGTTAATACAAATGTATCATTCAAATCCAGAACATTTAAAACATTAAACTTCCACTTTATTTTCAGAAAAAAAGTATCATATCTTTTTATACCTCCATAAAACAATTAGTCGCGTCTTCCAAGCTCTGCCCAGTTATGGATTTTCACGTCCTTGGAAACCCTAACCTTGGATGCCTGCTATAAGGAAGAAGAAAACTCACTTATTCCACCAAATATCACCCCACGGATAAAAATTCCCCTTTGAACCTCATCTACCTCTTATCGGGCCAATAAATCAAGCGCCCCTCACCAACCCTCCATGGACAAAGAACCTCCTAATTCTCCCTAAATCACCGTGCTTCAGAAAAACAAAAAACGAAAAGGCATATTCAATCCCAGCAGCCGCCCAAAGTGGAATAAGCGACTGGCATGGTGAAAATTGAGCCGTCCGACTACGATAATATATGGAGAGGATCCACATCCACCATAAAGAAAGAACGAGAAGACAACCAGACAACAAAGTGCGGGGTATTAATTGTCGTACCTTCTTTCGCATTAAGACGGCCGTTCAAACCCAGAACCATGACTTACGGAAGAAATTTACCAAGTCAAAAGAAGTCTTTCGTTTACATGATCCCCTGCAATACCTCCTGCTTGAAGATTCTAAGGGGAAAATCCTGATTTTTAGAGGAATAATCGAGTGGATACCTGTATTTGACCAAAGTCTGAAAACGAACTACGATCGAGAAATCAGATGGAGAAAGCGAGAGAAAAAGCTACAGACAATGAGAGAGTTGATATTGAAAATTATAGTGCAAGTAAGGAATTTGCTGCTTCCTTTCGTTGAAGAAATCTCTTTCGGTCGAGTGAAAAAAAAAAATTAAAGAAGAAAAAAAAAATAACATACATAAATTGCCATTAAACATTTCATTTATAATGGCAACTATCAACATAAAAAATGCTAATAAATTCAATGTAGATAATTATGAAAAAAAAATAATTATACAACAACAGCAATGAATATAAAACTTTGGCATTGATGTCAGACACTTAAAAATGTTTAAAAATAGCTTTCATTAATGTCATTAATATAAAAAAACGTTATCAAATCTTATTGTTACTTATATGTATTTGATGAAGAGAGAAGTGGAAGATAAAAATTAATTAAATTGATTAAAAAATATTGGCAATTATATATACATTATATTTAAATATTAATTATTTATAAAGTTAAAATTTTATTATTTAATTTTTTTAATTAGCACTCAAATATCAAAATTCACAATAAAAATTTAATATATATTTTTTATTATCAATAAATTATTAACGAATTCGTTATGGCACATACAAGTAAATGAGTTTGATATTGAAAAAATGACAAAGATGTTAGTATTATAAATATAAATGTTTGAGATGTTATGTGTGTATAACTCCTTTAAAAGGTAATATAAAAAAATATGAGATAACATTGATTTTTTAATATGGTGTTAGTGTTATATATATATGTTAAGTTATATATGTCTAACATTGAAACATCTCTCAAATTTTACCTAGTTTGTTTATAAGTCAACTCCTAATTAACAAACTATTTTTTTAGTTGCACTAACTAAAATATAATTATTAAAAAAAAAAAAAAACATGTCTTACACTATTCTTTTTATAAGTAGCCCTTTAATAGATGAGCACCTAATAGAAGTAATTTTGTTGAACCCACATATTGTACTTAATTTTAGCAAAAGAGCAAATACATACTATTGAAAGACAATGATCATTTCCATCACTTCAATATTACTTATAATAAGTTCGTAATTTTTCAACGATCTTATCGAAATATAATAGAATAATTCAAAATTTTAGCCTTTTAGTGAAGGATAAAATGCTTTAATATATATCATGAGAACTCATTATAGCTTTTTAAGATGACTAAATTTATTTTACTCTCCACACATTTATGTCGATCTTAGTTCTAAAGAAGACATCGGCTTCTATGTAATCTCAATCATTAGGTATATAGCCAATGAAAATTGATATGAACAAAAATGAAACAACAAAGAGATGAAGAAGATCATAGCTTAGAAGTAAAAATATTCATTTATTCAATACTTTCATGTAGTAGTATATCACTATTATAAGTGCATCCATAACCAAGGCATTAATACATCTAACGGTTGTAAGAAGAATAAGGTTATTATAGAAAAAATTGTTGAGATTAAGTGATGTAGGAACATCTTAGCTTATATTACGCTTAGAGACTACTTTACTTTCCTTAGTCTAGATAGTTCCATTTTCCTCTTTAAATAGTTGGCTATTGTAAAGAATGGAGGTCATTGAATGATATAATATACACTTTGAAGCTTTTAAAGCTTTCTTCTTCTTCTTCCCTGGATTGGGAAAACCGAAATCCTTCTTGCAGATCGAGTCTTCCGATGATCCACTACATCAGTTGGTATCAGAGCTTGGAGCTTGTGAAGATCGATGGACTGCGGAAGAAGGTCGGCTGCCGACGACGATCGAAGCCGCAAAACAAGATTGGCGGTCGATGACGATCGACGTCAAGGAAGGTGGGCTGTCGACGATGCTGAAAGCCGGATCGCCTTCTACCAAGCTCAGTTGAAGAAATCGCTCAATCAGATAGACAGAAACCTTGATCGGATTCGCGAAACCCTTCGGTCAATAAGGAAGATGCGAATGTCGTCTGCAAACATACCGAGGCATTCTTCTTCTTCGATCTCCTCGTCCACTTCACGTAGACGCCATCAGTCTCGTCATACTCCCACCGTCATTGATGACTACGCCCCGTCGAACTCCCTCTGCGATGGCGTGACCCACCGCCAGAGTATCTGTTGCGATGGGGCGATCCCCCTCCATTCCAACACCGTCCGTCTCCCAACTCCTCCCGTCCACGCAAGATGCAACAGGTCGCTGATCACAGCCAGAGCAATGAGCTGAAGCCGTTCCAACAAATTTATACCGTCGCTGCAGGCGCATCCTCCCTCTCCACACCTCCCGCAACTCCTTCCACTCCGCAAAATCCCACGACCATTGCGGAATCCACCGGGACAGAAAATGCTGCTGGAGGTCGTCAAGGTTCCCAACGTTGTCCCATCGGCCAAGCCGTCGTCTCCACCGTAGGCAGCGTTAGAGACATTTTCTTCCCGAAAGAAACCCACACACATTGCTAATTGTTCGATCGAACAAGTCTTCAGTATGCCAGAACTCCCAAACCTGCCTGAGGACATTCTCATACCCGGCAGTCAACCCAATCCGCCATTACGGGCCGTACCGACAGAGCTTCCCCTCTGCTTTTCCTCAATCCAGCTCAATGATGCTCTCATGCCCGTGGACCGCGCAGAACCACAATGCGACGTCGCTTCCGCAGCTTGCGTCCAAGACGGTCTCTCGACCCGACTTCGCTACCGCCTCAGCTACCTCCCGTGATCCGACGCATCTCCCTTCGTCCGGACCATCTGATCCTCCTACAAGTCCTTCACCGCCAGCTCTGGATTCTTTGTTGCTGCAACTCGCGATCGGCCCTGACGCCGAGATTGACGCCGCGGAAGAGGGATTAGATCTCCGGCGGCAGCAGACAGAGAACCCACTCTGCTCTCGCGATCTCGCTCCAGGTGTGGAGCATGATCTCTCGCAAGCCAATCCCAGTTCTCCATCCTGTAATCAGTCTGTCGTTGACGAGGGAGAGCATAACAACGAGGGAGAGCGATTCGCCATGTCCAAATAAGATTTGCCCTCACGCCCAGTGTCCCGTGTCACAGCTTGTTCCTATTCTGACTCCATCGTTGATCTAGACACCTCCTCGCGACCCAAACCCCATTCCCATCTCACGCATCTTCTGCCCAAAATTTCAATCCCACGTGCCCTTAACCTTAAATCCAACATCCAACCCGATTCTGCGATCGGCACTCGCCTCGTCACGTCCAGCTCCGGTAATCACTTGAAGCAGGTGTCACCGGAGGAGATTGAGGATGCTCATAATGAGGAGTGGAATGTTCAGAAACCGCTCCATCACAATCAGCTCCCTCTTCGAGCTCATCGCAGCTCGGATAACAGTGGCTGGAACTTTAGCTGGGACGAGGATTCTTTGCTACTTCAGCTCAAAGATGGTCTTGGGGAAGACGTTGAAGTTGTGTATATTGGCTGTCTTAGAGAGGAGATTGATTCAAAGGACCAAGATGATGTTTCACAAACCCTTCTTGAGACCTTCAAGTGCTTCCCCACACTTCTGCCCCCTGAACTCTTTAGCAGATTCTATCATGGTTCCTGCAAGCAGCAGCTATGGCCTCTATTTCACTATATGCTACCTTTTTCTCCTGACCTTGGTGGTCGCTTTGATCGCTCGCTATGGCAAGCTTATGTTTCTGTTAACAAGATTTTTGCCGATAAGGTCATGGAAGTGATCAACCCTGAAGAAGACTTTGTTTGGGTTCATGGCTATCATCTTATGATCTTGCCAACATTCTTGAGAAAAAGGCATTTTCTTTCATGTTGTACCCGAATGATAGGCCTCTTTTATCAATCTAAGAAGGGTTATGTTGGAATCGAGTATTATGGATGCCCAGTTAGCATTAAAATACTTCCTGTTGGGGTTCACGAGAGGCAGCTTCAATATATACAAGATCTTCCAGAGATCGAAGCTAAAGTTGTTGAACTACTCAACCAGTTTAAGGGCCGGACTGTGTTACTTGGAGTTGATGATCTGGAAGATACTCCGAACATCCTTATTTCAAATATGCACAAGGTATTATTCATTACTGAAGCAATCAATTCTAACAGACTTCAAGATGTCCAGGTTGTCGTACTCCATGTCCAACGTTTAGGATCAAGGAATGCAAGAGCTGGTCAACTTCTGATTTCTACCTATGGAGGTATGGAAAATTGTGGAAGGTCCAAGGAATTCATGAATCTAAGGAATGAGCTTGTAGACATGCATCGAAGACGCAAAATTTTTGACCCTGGAGGGTTCATTATGATGTCCATCTCCCGATGATGCGCCTCGACGGAGTCGAGTTCTTTTAAAGCAAGGGGAGAATGATGTAGGAACATCTTAGCTTATATTACGCTTAGAGACTAGTTTACTTTCCTTAGTCTAGATAGTTCTATTTTCCTTTTTAAATAGTTGGCTATTGTAAAGAATGGAGGTCATTGAATGATATAATATACACTTTGAAGCTTTTGAAGCTTTCTTCTTCTTCTTCCCTGGATTGGGAAAATCGAAATCCTTCTTGCAGATCGAGTCTTCCGACGATCTACTACATCATTAAGTGTTCTGTAGCTATGACAGTGAGTCAGGCGAGTGCAACAGGTCTGGTAAACTTGAGGCTTGAGTATTACAAAGAGTATACAGTGAACCACCTAGCCCCTAGGGAGGGCAATTGCCTCCCCTCCCCCCTCCTACAAAAATTAAAAAAATTGTTTATTTAATATATATTAGGTAATTTGTTCCCCTCCATCCTTTTTTTACTCTTTATTATAGGAGTTTTTAGGCAATTGCCCCTCTTAAAAAAAAATACTATTATCTTTAGGTGGTTGACCCCTAGAAGAATTAAATATATTGTGTAGATGTGTTATTTATAAATCCCCCCCAAGAATCAAGGCCGGTTCCACCCCTAATAGTGATTGGAAAACCAAGATCCAATGTGCCTTTGACATACCATGATTTTGAGGGGCATGCATGTATTGATACTCATGATTGACAGCAAATGATAGATCAAGATGTGTTATAGCCAAGTATTAAAGAGATCCAACCAAATGGTGATAAAGAGATGGATCAAAAAATAAGGAACTCACATCAGAATGAATTTGTTGTTTGTTGGAAGAATGATTAGCAATTGGTTTACAATCTGTCATGGTTGCACGTTATAAGATAGTTGATGCATAGTTAGTTTGATGAAGCAGCAAACTAGTAGAAATAATGAAACTTGTAAACCGAGAAATGTGGATGGAGAACCCATGTCCTTGAGCTGATATTTTTGTTAGATAGTAGATAGCAGAGATCCAATAAGAGAAGAATTATTTCCCATGAGCAGAATTCCATCAACGTAAATTAAGAGGAAGATAAGTTATTTTTTTTATGGAATAAATAAATAATGAAGGATTAGCATTGTTGGATTTAAATCCCCAAGAGAGCAAGTGATCAGTAAAAGTGGAAAACCACTATCTTGGTGCTTGCTATAAATCATTAATAGCTTTGTTTAAACAATAAACAAAAGATGAAAATTTGGGGTATTTAAATCCAAGCGATTGTTTCAGATAATTTGTCATGTAAAAAACATTTGAAACATTTAACTGATTGATCGTACATTTACGATGTTTAGAAAGAAGAATAAAACTGTGAATTGTTTGCATGTTAGCCACTAGGCTAAAGGTTTTAGTGAAGCCTAAACCATACTCCTGTTGATAACCACGAGCAACTAAACAAACTTTGTATCGAGCCACCGAACCATCATGAAGAAATTTTGTTTTAAAAATCCATTTACAAACAAGTACATATTTGTCAGATGAAAAAGGAACTATGTCCCAAGTGCCTTGTATTTGTAAGCCTTGGAATTCTTCTGACATTGCTTAGCGCCAGTGTGATGACTTAATAGTAGAGCTATAATAGGTGGGATCATTGAAGGTAGAATGAAGTAGGGAGAATATTTGTCTTGGTTTAAGATGACCGGTCTTGTGTCAGGTGAGCA
Source organism: Dendrobium catenatum (assembly GCF_001605985.2). NCBI lineage: Eukaryota > Viridiplantae > Streptophyta > Magnoliopsida > Asparagales > Orchidaceae > Dendrobium > Dendrobium catenatum. The sequence goes on along the minus strand of NW_021320070.1, from coordinate 6,000,025 downwards.
TTGGATGAGATGGGTGAGTAGGTTGGTTGAACTGAAGATAATTATTTGGAGAAGATTTTCTAGTAGATTTAGCGGGAAGTGATGTTGAGGATGATTTAGGGGAAGTGGAGATAATTACTGGAGCTGGAGTTGAAGGTCGGGTAGTGGGAGGAGCATATAATGTAGAAGATACATGAACTAATGTTAGAGGTGGTGTAGGAGGGTCTAACAGAGAGAAAGAAGGTGAAGTAAAATGGAAAGATATGCTCATGAAACAATACATTAATAGAGATATAAACTTTATCATTTATGGGATTATAACAGTAGTATCCTTTGATGGGAGTAGCATAGCCCAAGAAGATAGCTATAAGGGTTGTGGGTGCTAATTTTTGTCTAGAATGTGAAGGAAGAAGGGGATAACATTGGCAGCCAAATACCCAAAAATGTCGATAAGAATGCGATTTTATGTGTCAAAGTTGATAAGAGGATTTATGGTGAGTGTTGGTAGAGGGAATACAGTTGATTAAATAAATAGATGCTAAAACCGCATATATCCAAAGTTTATATGGTAGATTAGCATAAAGAAGTAACGTTCCTGTAATTTCAAGAATATGACGATGTTTATATTCTCCTGTCCCAATTTGTTGAGGTGTATATGGACAACTTATTTGATGGGTGATGTCATTATTTAGTAGATAGAATTTAAAACTTTTATTAAGATAATCACCACCACCATCCATTTGAAGAGTAATTATAAGTGTTTTAAATCGTTTTTCTACCATAAGCTTGAAATGTTGAAACTTATGAATTGTTTTAGATTTGTGAATCATTGGATAAATCCAAAAAATTTTAAAAAATTCATCCACAAAGAGAACATAATAATGATAACTGTTAAATGATGAATTAGAAGTTAGACTTGGATACATGAAAATGTTTTCTATGATATTTTTCTTTTAAAAAGCAAGTACTAAGAGACATGTGGAGAACATTTAATATATGGGTACTGGTGAACAAGTGAAGAAAACACTGAAGAGTGTGGATGACCAAGCCGGTTATGCTAAAGATCTGTGGTATGAAGAGATGAAACAAGAGTAGTTGGAGCCGTGGAGAAAAGATAGTTGCTACAATTGGATATAAACCATTACGGCTGCAACCTTGAAGAAGAAGCTGATTTTTCGTCAAATCCTTGATTAGATAATCATGAGGATGGAACAAGATAGAACAATTGTTATTAGAGGTGAGTTTTTGAACGGATAATAGATTGTGATGAAGGTGTGGAACATGATAGATGAACAAGATACGGGTAAGATTTTTGGCCATTGAAATAGCCGAAGAAGCATCAGATGATGCCATATCGAATACCAGGTTCAAACAAAAATTAGTTTAGAAACAAGGATGAAAGGCTGTAAAGCATGAATGCTTTAATACCATGAAGAAGCAGAGAAATACAGGCTTTTCATGTATAGGATTCATAGGAAGAAGATAAAGAAGAGCAGAGCTTAGAAGTAAAAATATTCATGTATTCCATACTTTCCTGTAGCAGTATACCACTACTATAAATACATCCAGAACCTAGACATGAATACATATAACAGTTATAAGAAGAACAAGGTTATTATAGATAAACTACTGAGATTAAGGTTTCATTTGGGACAATTTTTTTAGTGCTTCTTAAAACAACTTTCTAGTTCAAAAAATAAAATTTTTGTACTAAAAAAAATACTTTAAGAAGCAGTAAGAAAACCGTCCCAAACGTAGCCTAATTGTTCTGAAGCTATGATTGGGAATCAAGCGAGTGGAGCAGGTCCGGCTTGATGGAGCAGGTCCGGTATAGTTGAGGCTTGAGTCTTGCAATGTGTATATTTGGTATCTGTAACAGTAGCTTTATCAATAACAAGTTACTTCTAATTATTACAAACGCAAAACTGATAGAAAAATCATACGTAACTTCTTTATAAAAAATGATACGGCATCATAATCAAGAGGAGAAATGAATTTAACATAATTGTACAAATTATTAAGGCCAAAAACATGGATCAATGGCTCCCAACAACTGGAGAAAAGTAGTGATGCAGAAAATTGTAATTGCAAATGAATGAAGTTCATTATCTTTGGCGTTTACAGAAGGAAAAAACAAGGCGACACTCAGAAAAAACAATTAAGCGATAAGCAGATGAAGCACCTAACTGGTGGTGATGTGACATATTTTAATTATCTGCAGCTATATATCTTCCATTAGCTCAGCTTTCCAAATATATCGTTAGGTAATCTACTCACAAAAATAAAATTCGTGGATGATCCACCGTATTTGAAAATTTAATGACATCATGGAAATTTCAAGTACCTCGTCGTAAGAATCCAATGACTGTACAGTTTAATATATCTGCCCAATCCGATTAGAATTTCGCTTGTTACCTAAAACGCCCAAAAAATGGAGATTTACCTGTAGTGAGGGCGAGTTTGATGACGGGGTAGAAATAGTTTGGAGGGTTTTCACCTCCAAGGAATCTTCCGGTTGCTGCGTACTTACTGCGTATGTATTGAATATGTACTGCGTATTTATAGATACACAGCCAATAAGCAATAAATCAACAATACTCATTAAATACTCACCAAAAACTCAACAAAAACTCAGCAAAAACGCAGAAAATACTTACTAAATACTCACAACTAATGATTGGCTTAGTATTTGATGTGTATCTACAAATACACAAGATGTACACAGTAAGTACGCAGAGAGTATGCAGCCATCTAGATGATCCTCTACATTCGTACTCCACGCAAAATAATTTTCCCCTCGCCAGGACAGAACATGAAACAAGAGAATTACCATAGAAATATATTTTTAGTAGAACATCAAATAGGAGAATCTTCAGGCATGAAATTCCTTTTAAGTTTTTTTAAATCGCCATTTAAAAAACTAAGCTTAGTGATGCCAACACAAATATTTGGGAAGACAACATTTTGTTCAATTAAGCATTGGAAGCCTACTTCACAAACGATGGCCCTCTAATTGACTTAATGTTGTTGGCCATTCATTGCATAATATAAAAAGTATAGGATAATAGAGGTGAGAACTAAATTAATGAGCGTCAAATTTTCTATGCAAGAAAGGAAATTATGTTTCCAAATGGCCTGCCTATTTTTCACCTATAATCCACCAAATAGCTTAGTTCGGAATTTTATACACTATATCAAGTTAGGTAAATAATATAACGTATCATTGCAGCATTTTGAACAGGAGTTTTATACACTTCGTACATTTACTGTTAGTTCATGCCGACCTAGATTAGTATAAGTGTTGTCAAGTAATTCTCAACGATAATTTCATTTTCTGAAGATACGCTTAAGTTTTTTAATGAAAAATAAATATTAAAATGAAAAATGTGATCAAAATGAAACCTTTTATTTTAATGGCAAAAGGTATAATTGAATGAATTCAACTAGTTCTATTCAATCTAGCATAAGTTCTAATAAAGAAATTACTAATATTTATCAAGGAATTTTTGGCTTGAGCTAGAGGTGTATGTGAGTCGAGCCAACTTCTCTACTTTCACGTTCACTTCTCTCTTCCTATTTTTGAGTGATGCGGTATGTGTGGCACATGATACAAATATGCTTATGTTTTCTTTGATATAAGTGTTGTAGCGCCTGAATGTGCTCCACGACACAATGACGTTGGGTAATTCGGCGTTCCGGCGCTTGAACGACAGAGTTTTTTTAGAATTTAAGATAAAAAAACATTATATAATTTATACTTAACAAATTTCATTTAACTTAAGCTCTTATTTGTCCTCAAGCAATGATTTAATCACCTATTAATTAGCTTACTAGCTCAAATAAAAATTGTCAATTTAAGATTATGAAAATGTAATATCATACTTCATCAATTAGATGTGTATATTGGATTGATCAAAGTTTGTAATTTTAATTTGTAAAATCTTAAGCAATTAGCCTAATCAATCATCCTTGTTATTGCTTGAATTGGGCTTATCCACTACAAGTATAAGTGCGGGGTTGATTACTGAATTTGGATATGAGTAATCACTACAGGAAAAACGCTGAAAACCGGCGGTTTTTTCCGGCGGTTAGTGTAGATTTACCGGCGGTTTTGGCTGATCGGACGAGCGGAGGAGACGATAGGGCGAGCGACCGAGAGAGAGAAGGAAAGAGTGAAAATGAAATGAGCGGGGCGAGGGGGCTCGTATTAGGGCTTTTACCGGCGGTTTTCCGGTGGTCTAGACCGCCGTACCAAAATCACTTATCACCGGCGGTTTGGACCGCCGGAAAGCCGCCGGTTCATATTGATATCCGGCGGTTTACCGGCGGTTTATAGACCGTCGGTAATACCGACGGTGTATCATAGCTAAGCCGCCGATTTGACCGTCGTTAGAGTTCGACGGCTTAACCGTCGGCGTAGCCGTCGGTAATACCGACGGTATATAAACCGCCGGTGAAAACCGCCGGTTTTTGCCATTTTTCCTGTAGTGAATGTGTCATTTAGAGATTGATTGTGTTTGTAGTTAAATTGGAAATTCAGTGGTACTCCTATGTATTAGTTTTCTTACATTCTCCTTATTTGATTTAAGTATTAAAATACTCTAAGAATTTGATCTTTATCATATATCAAAATTTGAATTGCTCAACTTTCTTTTGCTTTTTCTTTCTTTCTTTTGATTTTTATATTTTTCATATCTTTGATATTTTGAGTACACAATAATGATTTTGAATATCTGATTGACTTCTTCCTTCAAGTAAACCTAATTTGAATTAATGTAAGGAGATAGGTAAGCTCACTAATTCCATATTAAGTTTCTCACTGATCTTCATAATTTATACTCCCTTTCCCTAAACTCAATTATTCAATCATCAATTCATAAATCAGTGGCTGAGTGTATAACTTTTAAGTTTAAAGCAAGGCAATAATTTAGATGATTTTCATTAGTTAATTACTATGATTTCTAAATTAGAAATTGTTCTTTGTTCATCCAACTTATCACCTAGAGTTTGGTATGAATCTTCATTTTAATTAAATTTTAATTGCTTTTTTTTGGGCTAAACAACTAAAGTGCAAGTGCTATGTAGAGAACAATTTTTAACAGTTAAGCAATTATGAGAATTTATTTAAATGTAAATTAAAAATAAAAAACACTAACATAAATAACATGATACATTAATTGTTAAAAAAACAAAATAACGTAAGACTAAACATGCATTTACACTATATGATAAAAAAGTGCATAAGGAAATAAGATATAACTCACAACTGAAATAAATAATGCCTAGTGCACTATCTACTATTAAGATTACAATAAAAGCAACCATTATGATCACAACATCCAAGGCTAACTAGTCATCCACTAGCATCGCCACCATGGGGATCTCCCCAAACAAAGAAAAGAAAAATAATGAAAAGTAAAAAGGGTACAAAAATAAGATCACTCACACAAGTCAATTAATCAACAAAGAAAAATAACAACAAAATCACTTAGAGTCTCTATCCTCCTTGTCCTCCTCCTCATCATTATTATTAGGACGGATTTAAACAAAGGACTGATACTCAGGAGTAATAGGTAAATGAAGCTAGTCTGGATTTTTTACAAAAAGACTCTTTTTTAACATCAATACTAATGTTTCATTGAACTCAATAACATAGTGGTAATGCTTCTCCTACATTTTGAAATAATGAGCCTGCCATTCCCTACTCTCCTCACAAAAGTCAGTAATATCCTCCATCATTTTGCTAAATTAGGCCACCTAATCTCCTAAAGACTTAGGAGTATGAGAACTCCTACTAGTGCTAGCCAACCTGTGCTCAGTGGGACCTCCCTCCTCATTAATACTCTTTATAAAACTTTCTATTTTCCTTTTGGTGAGGGTAAAACAGGAAAAAGATGTTTCTTAGTAGGATCCCCTCTTACCCTAGTAGCAACACATAAAGAATAAATTAAGGAAGCACGTCCTAAGCCCATAAAGTTGGTTCCATAGATAATATAAGTCAAAGAAGAGTTTATCAGTTTTTCCACATTAATAGGGCGACCCACTTGGATAGCATAATTAAGCCTTGCTTTATCCTTGGTCACTTCACTAATATTTTTACTCAATATAAACTAAGAAAATATAAAATAGTATTAGCAAGCTTTAGAAAGTTGAGTAAAACAACATGCAGGAATATTAATAACTTTGACACTCCTCTTCTTCCAACATGCCCCACTTCTAGGTTCACACAAGACTCTAAGCAATTCATCAGGGTCAATGGGTACTAAAATAAAAAGTGTATGATCATCAAACTCAATATCCATAAATTTAAATCTACGATTAATGGAACGGGAATCAAAAGGCACCTACTTATATACCCTCACATAATACATGTTCTACATAGCGTTCTTAACATTTACAAAAAATTCTCTAACCACATTAAAAACCATAACATGGGTTCCTCACAAAGCACTTCCAGTTTATAATAATATACATAACAGCTATACCCGAGTTTAGGAAGCCTCTCTTAGGTATTAACTACTTACTCACAAACAATTGAGCAAAATGTTGCTTAGCCTCAGCAGAAATGAAGAGACTTTTATTATATGATGAGTAAGCTCTCTTCTTACCATCCATAGTTTAAATACTAAGCTTAAAAAAAATCCTAAAATTCAATTAAGTAATATATGTTCATATAGTATAATCTATAGATTATAAAGTATGATTAGTTCAATTCTCTGTTTAGTATTGTAGGTAATTATCATTCATCCATAATAAACCTGTGGGTCTCTGAAAGGATGTTGTTGGTGGGGGATAGAATATAAAGGGTATGATCGCACTATCCCATATGGCAAAATGATTGTAGACCTTTACACTAAGCAAATAAGCCAATGGAAGAGTAAATTGAATTATACATACGATTATCTATGAAGAATAATGACTTTCACTTTCATATATCGATTAATAATAATATGTATAAATTTATAGTCACAAGATTTCCCCCATTTATTACATTAGCTCAAGTGAGGTTTATTTAGTGTGAATGTCAGTTTTCTATGGGTGCAAGCCCTTGTGGTTAATTATGTATTAGGCCTTGACCTAAGAATACTCTCGATTAAGGATGTTTTTTATTCACTTCTTGGTTTGGCACATAGTGGAATATCTAGGCTTTTCTAATCCAAATGAAGATGGGCTCAATCATGCTATTCAACACACAAGAATTATATAATCATTTGGTTAATCAAAAGATGAGAAATTAGGAGAGGAGACATCACACCTGAAGCATGTTTTAGAGAAAGATAGTGACACTAATAGTGTGATGTAGATAGGTACAATTTACATCTGTTAGAGAGTGGAGAGCTCACCTAATGATAAGGCATGCAGCGGTATACCCATACCTCAAGCCTTTGATCCTAGATATACATAGGATGTACTATACCCTTAGTACTAACACCCATGACCTAATTAATACGTGATATTGAGGGGAATTATAACCTAAATATCATCAGGGATCTAAGCAGGCCTGACCTAGATTTACCACCCTGCTCAAAAAGGGGTACTACCTAAACTCAACCTAGCATATAAAATCCATGCAGTCTAGTTTTATGCAAATATAAGAGTGGTGGGAGGTATAAAAGAGCAATGTGCCTTAAGCCTGACCATGTAGGGTACAATGCTAATACAAAGGTGAATTATTAGAAGGAAACTCTTCTTTGAAAAAGTTTAAATAAACTCATAATGATAATTTTAAAATAAGTTTTCTCAAGTGGAATCAAACAATAATACAACCAAATTAAATTTTTACATTTGATCTTGTAGAAAAATTAATGGAAAAAATATTTTTCTTCTTCTTGGTTTTAAGTTTTTTGTTCTTGCTCACAAAAATTCAATCCAAAACAATCACAATATTTTCAACCTAGATTCGCAAGAATGTAACATGCAAAAATAAAAAAATGCTGAAAATAAAGTGTAAAAAAAAGGGATAGCACACTATAAATTTTATAGTAGTTCGGTCATAACTTGACTTACTTCCACTCCTTGGAATCCTCCTCTCTGGATATTGCACTAAACCTTTGTTGACCCTCCTTTTACCCCCTTAATAAGGCATAAAAGCCTTTATACAATCACTTCCACTCTTCCACAGTACGACAGAGAAGTTGAATCCCTTTCACCAACCTAGTGTGGTGGAGTAGTTGAATCCTTTTAACTAATTCGGTGTGGTGGAGTAGCCAGATTCTTAAATGCTATGAGTCTATCCCCATATTTTCCTTCAAGGAAAGCAAAGACTAATGGAGGAAGAAGATGAATGTTCATGAAGCAACTGTGTGTAAGACCCCTCCCACGCATTGACCAAATCTCACAATACTCTTCTCTCTCAATGCCTAACCCCGCTATCTCAATAACAAAGTTCTCTCTTCAAACCCTAACCTTCAGAAGAACCCACTTAGAAAAATTGGCAAAAGACTCTCATAAATGAATAAAGAGATACATTTATACAAGGATTTAAAATACCCTAAATTTTTAATTTGAGTTATTCTATTCATACAGTCTGATTTGTGGATCGTACAATACTATTAGGTCAACATCTCTATCAGTCCTATATTATGAACGAACCTCAGTATAATTAGCTCAAGAATCTTAAACTAATCATATTTTATGAATAATCCTACATTATATTTAATATATTTATTTAAGTTCATCCAAGATGATCTATGGGATGATAAAAAATCATCTCTATCAATCATCAAATATAATTTCTCTTCATACTATATGATTAGCTCAATCCAACCAAGATTCATCTAGGACAATCCCTAGGAGAATAAAAATTAACTTTATTGATCATCCAAATTAAGATCATAATGTACGGTCATATTCATTAATTAAACCTTGATTTGATTGCCTAATTATACAAATTAATTTAGTCATGATTTTACATATTGTATATTTTTCGTATTGTACAAGTAATTCAAAATTTAATTATTTGAAATATTGTCTAAATTTGATTAGTGGCTAGGGGCTCAAATTTAAACTAATCATCCTATATGATTGAGTTTGTACTGTATTATTTTAAAATTTCAAAATTTTAAATACTACCTAAATTTTATTAGGTTGGGGGCTTGAATTTAAACTGATTGTTCTATACGATTAAGTTTGTATAACATGATTAGTTCAAATTCTTTAATATCTAAATTACATACTTCAATTTATTTTCTAATCAACAGATTATACTGTATGATCTAGATCGTACGTTATGAACTATAGAAAATTTGAACTTCTAAGCCTCACTCCTTCGTGTGTGTGTGTGTGTGCACAGTTTCTAGGCTAACATACACCTTTATAAGGAAATTGACTCAAGAAAAAAAAAGTAGAAATATAAAATTGCAAACAACAAACCTATTCTACCTTGTCATGAGTCTTGATCCTTTATTGATGCATGATGTATGATGTACCTAAAATATTAGTACACATAAAAGAAATATACAATAATAATACTATGAAAATAAAGTAAAAATCAAATTATATTTTTTATCACAAAAATTATAAGACAGGGATCCCATATTACAACAACCTCTCCTATTTTATGATGGCAAATATTGATGGTTGAATTCTCAAGTTTATTTTATTTTCTTTTAATCTCCTCCTTAATAATTGATTTCTTTACAAATAAGGGAAATTTTTTTTTATTTTAATATTAAGAATAACAAGGCATAAATAAAAAAAAGAACAATAAAAAAAATATTGAACTAAATCAAATAACAGACATAACTAACAAACATCATACTCCCCCTTTTAACATCACCAAAAATAAAAATAAACCAATCGAAAAAACTAATATATAAATAAACTATAATGGCAAAGAAAAGCTACAACACACTACACAAGACTAACGGTAGGAAGGTCCCTAATCAGGTGGTGGCGATGGTAGCTAAAAGTATCATGAATGGCAGAAAACTTTTCAACGAACTACACTCGATCTTATTTGTGCTACTGTTGTAGCTGTTCATGCTACTGTTGGAGTTGTTCATGCTACTGTTGGAGCTTCTCCTACTATTGAGTACAATCCTGGAAGTGAATATCCAATTGCAACTCTAGGCAGTGAAATCTCTCTACCATCATGTCGTAGACATAGAACTGGTATGTAGGTGCTGGTGTTGGAGCTAATGTTAGAAGGTCTCTCTTTCTCATCGAACTCGTGCTCCTCCTCTACAAGTTCGTCCCTACAGTGTCTATCACAAAAAAGAACATGGAAGAAACTATAGGTATATAAAATAAGTAATATGTCCATCGATGTAGGATATATAAGCTAGTATTTTTTTCTAAGACAAAAAGCTATGTATCCTAGAGCTAAATTATACCAACATCGGGCTCCTAGCCATGTAAGGGAGGTAAGATTTTAAAAATATCCAATAATCATATTGGTAGCATCAAACTCTATGACATATATGATCAAATAGGTGACAATGGATAGTAGTGGGGTGATGTTGACTTGATCTCCACCCTTAGGTAAATAGAGGTTCTAAAGACATAATGGATAATATGTGCATATTTATGATGTGTGCTATCTTATATCTATGAAAAGCTGACTCATCTTTAGTTGAGGGAAACCTATCATCTATAGGTCAACATGAAGAACTTCCTAATAGCACTAGGGAGCTCTCAGCATCAGTCATCTTAATGCTAAGGATAAGATTGAGAAGCTTATGAAGAGAAGGATTGTTTGATTAAAATGTTTAGAATAACATTCCTTATACAGGCCTCAACTAATCATACAATATGATTTAAATCATATTAGATGATCAAAGGAATTTAATTCATCATGGCCAATCATTTAAAAAAAGTGGTCAAATTGCATAGTTTAATCAAAATCCTACTAGATGATCTTTGTAAAAACATTCATCCCAAGGAGTTGTCTAGTACGACCTTTAACTAAAGAAATCATACAGTATGAATAGGTGTTCAAACAGTATGAAGGATTATTTAATTTTTGTATCAAGAAATTTAATTTGTCCAATGGCTTGCATGTGTATCGTACTGTATGAACTGAGTTTTTATATAGTACAAATGCTAATAATTGGTTTAATATGGGCTATTTATTTCATGGATGGTGAGGATTTTGAGTTTTATGGTGATCGTATAGTAAAAAGTTGATCATATAGTATGATTGTATAATTTTTATTTTATTTTTTTAATTTTTATTGTGTAATGATCAGAAAAAGGTTCTATAAATAAGCTACACAAATAAATAATATAATTAACACTAAGGAAAAAAAAAACAAACATATTCATTTCTCAAAAAGAAAACATAAACATGAACACATAAGTATATAATTACATCTTAGTTTACCTCTACCTTATTTTCCTATGCAGTTATATCAAGGACACCTAGTCTAGTCCTAAGTGCACTAAAGGTGTCAAAGTTCAGTGGTTTAGTGAATATATCTACCAATTGATTCGCAATTTTCACATGTTGCAACTCTATCTTGCCCTTTGCTACATGATCCCTAATAAAATGATATCTTATATCAATGTGCATTGTGCATGAATGTTGGACTTTATTTTTTAAAATAGAAATTATGCTAGTGTTATTGTACATTGTAGTGATTATTTCTACGGGGAGTCTAAAGTCAAGAATTTGTTGCTTTATCCATAAGGCATGGGCAACACAGCTTCCTGTAGTTATATATTCTACTTTAGCGATGGATAGGGCTACTAAGTTATGATTTTAACTAGAACAAAAAACTAAATATTTTCCTATGAATTGATACATTCCAAATGTACTTTTCCTTTTTACCCCACACCTTGTGAAGTCTGAATCTAAATATTTTATGATTTCAAAAGTGGTGTTGTGCTTGGGATACTAGAAGTCTAAGTTTTGGATGTCAATAAGATATCTCTAAAAAATCTAAATGTGCAGGGTGAGGTGAGAGAAGCTCCTATTTTTCTAGTTGAAGGCGATTTTTGAATTCCTTGTTCGCGCGATTTCTCTTTGGTCTGATGACGTCGGAGGGACGCCGGCCTCCTACAGCTGGTGGTTCCTTCAACGTTCTTCAAGTACCAGTTCCATTGAGAAACTATTCTCAGCTAGATGAAGGTTTATCTCCTCCTGCGTTTGGAGATTCTAATAAAGACTTAAAAATGAGATTCAATCGACCTCTAGTTATTAATGAGGGAAGTCTTTTAATTCCTAAAAAGCATCCTGAAGTTATAGGTAAAGGTAAAGGTATTTTGATTGAAAGCACTGGTGCAAATCTGATTAATGCTACTACTACCGGGGTATCTGATATTCAAGCTAACTGCACCTTCCCTTGAACACCTGCTTCAAAGTTTTATTCTAGTGAGGATGTGGTTTCTGTAACTTGTGGTAATGTGATGGAAAAATTTGGAGATTTGGAGACCTTTGAAACAAATCAGGAGAAGCCTCCTATTAAGGGACAGGAGGATAATGATTTTGTTAGAAATGAATTATTGGATGAACCTAATGTGCTAAAAAATAAAACCCTGAATCAATCAAATTCTGATTTGAATACGGTCTGTGAATGTGAATCAAGAGATCTTGGAAACTACAATTTACAAAACAACAATTTAGAAGTTCAGAATATGGAAGCAAACAAAGTTATGAATAATGCTTGGAGTAAGAAGTCTAACATCAAAGTATCTGAACTGGAATATGGAGAAGATTTTATTATAAATGGCTCGGTTGTTAAACTTCACAGTGGAAAAGAATTGGAAAATTCTAATAGATTGCAGAAATCACTAGTTATCAAGATCTTTGGTGATAAAATTCCTTTTCACATCATAAGCATAGAGTTGAGGAAGTAATGTGGTATCTTTGGCAAATTTCACTTGACTTTACTTGGAATGGGATGGGTCCTTTGTGCTTTTGAAGAACCTGAGATTTTGGAGTAGGTTTTAACTACGGGTCCCAGGTATGTGAATGGAAACATTGTTGGTATGGATAGATGGTCACCAACCTTTTCACCTGATTCATTCAAAGGTCTCACTACTCCTATGTGGATTCGTTTACAATGATGGGATGAGATTAATGTTTGCATGATTGCTTCCATGGTAGGCAAACCTTATTTGATTGATGGTAATATGTTCTAATGGGGAAGAAGAGAATTTGCCAGAGTTTGTGTCTGTGTCAAACTCGATGAAAAGTTTCTATTATGAGTATGGGTTGAAGGCAATTTGGGCAAATTCTATCAAAACATTGAATATGAGAGGTTACCAACCTTTTGCTTCAGTTGTGGAAAGATTGGCCACTTGGGAACAAATTGTTTAAAAGGTGGTTTAAACCCTAGCAAATCTCCTGTAATCAATGAAAAATAAGGTATGATAGGCAATTCTGCCACTGATAATAGAGAAAAGAAAGTCACTGTGGTGGATGTTGAAGATAAGTATGGACCCTGGATCCATGTTAGATATGGGAAAAAAACAATTATAAATACTAAACCCAGGTTGATGGTTCAACAAAATAACAAAGATGAAGCAAATGAAAAGGTAGAAGTTGTAACATAATCTGATGCTGCTAAGAATTCTGTTGTTGTGGTAAATTCATTTGCTAGAACATATTTGGAGATTCAGAAGACCTCTGGGAAGGAATTGGCTGATGGTGGAAATATGTTTGTTGATGAAGAAACCCAAGCTATTTGTGTGGAATAGAATCTAGAAATTATGGCCAAAGACGTGGAAATTTATACTAAAGATTTTGATGATATGAAAGACATAGATGTAGCAAAAACCCAAATTAAGTTGAATCTCAAAACGATTGCACAAACTGGTAATGGTATGGCTCTGAATTATGCTTGTATTTTTGTTAACAAAAATAAATTTGATGTCTTAAATGATACTGTGGAGGAAGGGGAGATTGTGGATGTAGAGACGTCTCCTGGGAATAGTGATAAAAGTCATGTTGTTAAAATTAAGCTTGATAAAGGAATGAATGATAAGCCTAATGGTATGGATGGGTGTTCTTCTACTACTTAAAAAAAGGAGTTAAACAATTGAAAGGACTAGGACCAATCAAATTGGTTACAAGAAGTAGAAGGATGGAAGGTGAACTACGGGAGAAAGTGGGGAACCCTTCCCCTCTTACCCATTAATGGCTTCCATAATATTTTGGAATTGTAGGGGAGCTATGAAGAGGAAGGCTTCTCTATAGCTCAAGAAGGTGGTGAAGGATCATGTTGACTTTTTTGTGGGGTTATTGGAATCAAAGTTGGAATATTTTGATAATAGGGATGTTAGTTCCTTAATTGGAAATGGGTGGGATTTTTTAAAAGTGCTCAGATGACACTAGAAAGTGCTCTGATACCACTTGAAAGTTTGTTAGGGATGTTAAGCCCTATAGAACTGGCCCAAAGCTAATTAAGAGAAAGAGGTGAATTGGTAAAAACTAACACAAAACTCAAACCAATATCACCACAATAAAAATGAAAGTGCAGAAATTAAATGCGGAAGTAATAAAGAAAGAACACACCGGATTTATAATGGTTCGGTCATACCTTGACCTACATCCACTCCTTGGAGGCACCCTCCAAGTATTTCACTACAAAAGTATCTCTCATAGCCCTCACAGCTAGGCGGAGAAGCCCTTACAAAATCACTTCCACCTTCCCCGGTGCGGCAGAGTCGTCGGGTCCTTTTACACCAAAGAGATATTCTTCTTTGGTGAACTTCCCTCAAGACAAGCCTTAAATCCAACGCTATTAAGGTACAAGCCTGCTGGAGCAACCGTGTGGAATCCCCCTCCACACTCCCTTGAGTCCCCCCTCACAGGATCTTCTCCCTCTCTCAGACTTCACCCGTTCCTCACTCCCTTTCAAGCTTTATCTTCAAGTTTCCCCCACAAGAACGAAGCTACAATGGCTGCCAAAGACACTTAAAAAGTGCATTGTCATAGCTTAAATAGAAGAGCTAAAAACGAGCTCATTAATGCAAGTTTCCAACTTTATCGTCCAATACGATAGATATATCGTCCTGGCCGATTAGTTCAAATATGAGAAAAATTGTCCTAAATATCGCCCTAAAATAAAGTTGGACGATGTCTAA
>NW_021320070.1:5936509-5973712 GCF_001605985.2 Dendrobium catenatum | reverse complement strand
TACGAACGGCGCAAAATCACTTACTTAAACTAAACTACGACTAGGGTTTTGGATCTGAACATATCGTATAGTATGAATACATTCGTACAGTACGATCTATTCATAGAATTGTCCACATGGTTTGGATCGTACGGTACGAATTACAATCATACAGTAAGATCTCCATAGAAGAAATTTTATTACATTTTGCAGTTAAAAAACAACTCTCCCCCTGTGTGTGTGCATGGTTGCTCTTACTCTTATGCATTTTATGGTCAGACTCAATAAAGTAAAAAACAAAATAAATAGAAAAATACAATGTTTGACTCATACTCCTAATCTACCCAGTCTTGAGTCTTCCTTTCATCCTGAGTCACTTGTGATCTTCCTGAAATGTTAGTACTCAAGGACAATAGCAAATAAAATAATATTCAATGAATAGTTGTTCCAAAACACTCATTATTTGGCATCATCAAAATCTCAAACTCGGGGTCATGGGTTGCAACAATTTATCCCTGGGTTATTCCTAACCAATGTTATTGATCACCTAAAAATTTTATATTAATTTTATTAATCTAAAACCAAAACAAGTTTCTTTTATAATGAAGGAATTAAACAAATAATAAAAATTTGGGCAATTCTCTAGTGATTATAGGCCTACCATTCATACTTTCCCATTCTTCATATATTTGTAATCTTGTGTCTTTTCAATAATTATATTTTTAGGTTGTTTTAGTTTTCTATTCTTTGAGCCTTTATGGCCCATTTTTCATTTTTTCTTTAATGGCGAAGGCCATGGTGTCGAACCCTTGGTCTTAAGCTCTTCATTTTGCTCTAATTAAAGATAAAGGCTTTTTTTTCCCTTAAATGGAGTTGGTAATTCTTAAATTTTGAGGTCTTTCTAAAATGTAGTTTTTGGTGCATCGTCTTCCCCTGAGTCATCTTTATCACTTTCTATATCTTCTATTAAAGGTTTTTCTATGATCATGATTTTTGATGAAGATGTACTTATGCTACTTCACCTTTTCAATATATGTTGGTTATGAAGTTCTCTTTGAGAAGTTCAAACCTTAATGCAATTCTTCTATTTTTAATAACTTCAAGCTCTCTGGTTTAGTTTCGTTTAGATTGATAGATCCTTGAAATTTCATAATTCAGTTGTCTAATGATTTGGATTATAGTAAGGTTTTCTTTAGAAGGGCTTACTACATTCAAAAATATCAAATTAGGTTGTTAAAGTGGACACCTATTCATATATCAAAGTGGAATCACTAGTCAACCCCATTTGAATTTGTTTTCAACAATTTCAATTATATTTCATTAACAATCATATTTTGTATGCCTTGGGTTTGATTTTTGGTAGGACATTACAAACAGATCAGGCCACAGCTTCCAGAACTAGGCCTTCGGTTGCTAAAGTTCTGGTTGGGCTCGATATTACTAAGAAACATCCTAAAGATATATGGATAGGTTCTAAAGCTCTTAGGTTTTAACCTAAAGTTGGATTTGAGAAGGTTCTAAATTTTTTTAATCACTACGAGATTGATGGACACTTGGTTTGGATTATTTTGTTTTACATCCTTTGCTTTATAAAATGTAACCTCATGTTTTACACATTGATGGATGTAGCATTTCTATAAATGATGATGCACAATATAATTATAATTTGTTAATATGATGCTTCCTACTCTTGAAAATGTTAGTGTTTCAGGTGATATAGTTGTTCTTACTACTTCTATTATACTAGGGGATATTAATGATTTAAGGGTGAACAAACTTTAGAAAAATTGGATGATGTTAATGATGCCTTGATTCCTCTTATTTATATTAAAAACATTATTCCTAGTATGGTTAAATTTTCTTTACATAATGATAATATTGATTCAAATATGAGGTCCCCTATGGTAATCAATGACGTTAATTCTTTACTTGAAGTTAACCCTTCACATGTTCCTTGTGATCTGAATAAGAGCATTTCTCATATTTTTGATTTAATTTCTTGTTCTGATAATAATGAAAAAAATGGGTATCTTGCTTTACTTCCATCTGACATCATGAGGACTGAAACTTTAGAGGATGGTGAAAATTATCATAATGTTATTCATGAGTAGGTTTCTAAGGAGGTAAGGAATCCTATTCTAAAGTTGGTAATAATTTTTATTCCCCTATTGGTGTTGTTAATTGTACTTTAGAGGATGATGGTTTTACCCTTGTTAAAAAAATGAAAAAGTAATAAAAATGGGCAGTTTCCCACACCTCGTGTGACGAGGGATCAAACTCTTTTAAACAGTACTAATGGATAAAGATCTATTTTTGAATGTGAGGGGTATTAGGAGATCTAACTCAAAAAGTGTTTATACTCTTTGTAGGTTGCATAATGCCATTATTTTGACTAATCCTACCCTTGATAATGTAGCCTTTCTTAATCAGGCAAAAGTGTTATTTTTTAGATTTTGCAAAAGGCAGAAAGTTTTTGAAGATAAAAGTTGGCTTTAATTTTTTTTAAGGTGAAAAAATTCAAAATTTATAATGAAACTATTAATAAAATGAATATGATTAATCACATTCATAAGATATCTTTGCATAATATCATTTCTAATCAATGTGAGGATTCTATTGCTGGTTCTAAGGTGGATTATTATAGGGGTATTTCTAACAGTAGTGTAAGCATTGAGCCTATTTTTAGTCCTTAGGTTATCCCAAAGCTTATTATTGTTGGAAATAATGTTTCCCTTATTAACATCCCTAAGGAATGTGAGATCTCAAAAATGATCAAAGGTGGGTACACCTCTTTTTAAGGCCAATAAGATATGTCATCTTTTTGAGGATATTTTTGCATCCATCCAAAAGAAGTTATCTTCTTGGGCTTTTAAGAATATTTCTTTTTGTGGGAGGCTCATTTATATTTAAAGTATTTTATGTTCAATCCATATTTACATTTTCCACACTATTCTTCCCACTAATAGTGTTTTCCATCATTTGAAAAGGTTGATAAACAAATTTTTTTTTGGGTTCTAAGAATTCTCACCCTTCTTTGGACCTCATGGAAGAAGTGTTGTGGTGTTTTGGATGAAGGTGGTTTGGGCTGTAAGAGCATTTTGGATATGTCCCATGTTTTCCCTTACAAAATTTGGTTGGCGTTTAGAACTAATGAAAATATATGGGCTACATTCATTTTGAGTAAGTATTGCATTGCTAGGCATTCTTTTATTTGTCATTTCATATAAGGTGATTGTATGGTTTAAAGAAGGTTTTGCTCCATTAAATAAAGGTTTATGCTTTAATCTCTTGGGGCATTGGTCATGTTAATTTTTTCTTTTGGAATGATAATTTGACGTGGATGTCATCGGTTAAAAACTTTTTGAACACTCCTTCCACTTCTGATATTAAAATTAATAGTTATATTACTGGTAATAAGAGGAATAGGGATATGCTTACTAATTTTGTGACTAATTTCTTTCTCGATAAAATTCTATAGATTCTTATTTTGTTGGATGTTGGGGATCATATTATGTTGAACATCAATAATTCTGAAAATTTTGAATTCATTAAAGATTGGGAGCACATTAGGATTAGAGATACTAAGTTTTACATTTATCTTTATATTTTTCAAAGTAGTATCCCTATATCTTAATCTTTGTTAGTTTGTAGATTTTTTTTGTAATTATATCCCTATAGATTTGTTTCTTATGAAGAAAGGTTTTTTTATTCCATCTATATGTCAAATCTATTAATAATCGAGTCTTTAAATCATGTGTTTGTGCATGGTGCTTGAGCAAATAAAGTATAGTGATACTTTGATGATTTGTTTCAAACCAATCATTTCAAAACTATTACTTGCTTGGTTTTTTCCTTCTAAAGGGAACATTAGGAACCTCAACCCTATTTGTATTTTGTGGTTTAGGGATAATATGTGGGTTCGGGTTGTTATCAGCTATTATTACACTGATTATTTTTATGATAGGCTATTATTTAAAAATTGGCAACCTATTACTACTATAATCATTATTTCCAATTGGAATGGGAGTTCATTATTATCTTGGCTAGTAGTCTTATTTTTAGGTTTCTCTTATGGTTATGTTATGACAAACTTTTTTTTCCTCTTCATCTCTATAATTATTTTTTTCTTCTTGTTGATGGTATGCTTCCTTGGCTTGTCTAGTTTATTAGTACCTTTTCCTGGATCTGCTCTATGGTGGTTCTATGAAGGTAATGTTAATGGCAACCATTAGTTACCCTATGAGCTGTTTATTTGATACTATGCCTGAGCTAGTTTTTCCTAAATTTTTTTTATTTTTAAACCTGGATATTTAATTTTTGATATGGGTTAATGTTGGATCATAAAGCCTTATTATTTATTGTTATATGGCAATTTTTGCTCTCCCTTGAGCTAACCTTACTTATTTTCTCTCTATTATCTTCACATTTTCTCTAGCTTTGTTGTATGGGTTTTCTTTTTAGGCTATTTAGTTGTGAGTGGTTGGTTCTTTGCTTTGTTCGAGTTGGTTTAACATAGATGCTCCATTTCTTCGTTTTCTTTTTCCTTACTTTAGATTTTACTATTTTGATGGTCTCTCTGGTTTGGTTGGCATTTATGTACTTTATTGGATCTCTTTGGCCAACCTATTTTATTGATGCTAGTATTTTATCCTGATGAATCAATTGCAGTTATTATTGTCTTTTTAAAGTTTACAGCTACAATAATTTGTATTTCTATCACCAAAAAACTTTTTATAATTATGAGCTTGTTGGCCTTCTCATTACAAACTCTCTACCTTATTATGTTCTTTATTTCTTCTTTTATGCCTAGAGATGGATCCAGTTATTAGGTGGCTATAATTGTGCTTGGTTTTTCATGACAATTTTTATTTTATTCTGTCTATATTAGTTTTTGCTTCACCACCTAGCCTTGCAGTTATATTTTTTTGTAGGAAATAGTGATTTTTGAAGAGTTATGTAGGCCAATTTTTTTTTTTTTTAGGCAGGATTAGCTGAATGATGATATTTGGGTCTCCTTTTCTTGAGGCCTAGCTTCTAGAAAATCTAGACTGTTACTATGGATTTTTGTATGAGTGCTTATGTGGACCTTAGGCTATAGGTTTTATTTTCTTTTGGTTTGTAGCTCTTCTGAGCAGTAGCAAGCTAAAGGCCCCCCAGAAGGACATTTAATCTTTATTTTAATAAAGTGTAAGCCCATCTATGGGTTTTAATTTTTAAAAAATAGTAGAAATAAATAATAATAAATTCTAAATAAATAAAATAAAATAAACTAAATGTAGATAACATTAATTCCAATTTAAAATAGTAAAAAAAACAAAATTTCTTAAAATAGCTCAATTAAACTTTAATTAACTAAACTAAAAAACTTAAAATTAAAACTAAAACATCAACTCATTTAATAAACACATAAACTAAAATTTGAAGACCTTTTTGTATTGTATTTTACCGCATTAGAGGTCATAAATGCATTAAATTTATTAGTTTTTAAAAATTCTTTAATAAATGAAAACCTTTTATGATATGATTTATTCCTTTTTGAAGACAATTATTTTATTCGTTTTCCATGGGATGTGGGGTTGACAGCATTAAAGAAATTTAATTTATTTTAACTAACATATTCTTTATAATAAATATATCTTCTAAATCATTTATCAAAATATTAAAATAAAAATTTAAGGACTGTATGCAAACAGTTTATCAAATATGTGGGAGCGAATTCATTACATTTATGAGCCATAGTACTCATAAGTAAGTGGATTCTACATTTTGGAATCATTAGCCTACATGAGTCTTCATAATTAAATATTTAAACTCAAACTCTTTAAAAAATGATTGGACTTTATTTCCTACTTATTTTTTATATATATATATATATAGTCTTTAGAATGTACTTAGGCTTTCAATCTAAATGTAAAAGTCAAATGTAAAATGTAACGTGTCTAGACTGTATCTAGATTTAGTTATAAAAATTTTTATTAAAGGTTAAAAGTGTTTGCTTTTATATATAGGGATCCAAATGGATATGATTTATCTTCCTTTGAGATGCATCATCTTTTGGAATCATATAAGTGACATGACTCTAGAACAAAATAATTAAGCACCTTGAAACCTATAATCATAGGAGTAGAAATCAAAGCTTATTGTGCTGGAGTTTGGCAACCTTACTTTTTAGTGGACTCTAGCTTATATTTTATATTAAAAATAAATAAATAAAAGTCTAATTTTTACACTATTGTTTCATACTACTTATTACATTCTTAGCATCATATGGGTGGAAGATTCATATTATAGGGTAGCCTTTTCAAACGTTTATTTTGCTATGCATTTTTCAGATATTGTAGGAACATAAATGCTAGTTCTAGGAAGATATGGTTAATGGTATCATATACACAACCACCTTTACCTTTACATGCATATATACTTGCAATTTAAATTTCTACAACCATTACTAAACCAAAGCATACATGGCTATGTTAATAGATAGGGTAACACATGGTGTTATAGGGATTCTCTACTCTTCCCTACGGATTAAAGTCTACTATGCTACCAAATTTTCTAAAAAATCTCTAACATAGATGAATTTAGAAATTTAGTGTTAACTAAAATAAAATTAAAGTATAGGGTGTATTTGCATCAAAATTGTTTAGGTACATTTAACCCATCTCATATTACTGAAATCAAATTTAGGATCTAAAAATGAATCCTTGATTCTGATACTAAAAGTAGCTTTCTTATCTGCCAACATTAGACCTAGGAATCATGGTTTTAAAATTTTGTGCTTAGTGATGGGGTGTCTAGGTAAGTTTGCAAGGGCTGCATTCAATGTGTGAATTATGTTTATGTTTTGGGCTAAAATATTCTTTTTTTTTTTTCTTGCTTTGTAATACACCTATAATATGCAAGTGCATGTGTACATTAAGGGGTAAAGTTATTGAGAGAGTGTCGATCCGACGTTGAAGTGTTACACTAACATGCAAGTAAACTACTGTTAACTACTACAACTATGTTGTCTATGCTACAAATAAAAGGTAAGGGCTAAGATTCAGTCACTATAGAGGACTGGAAGAGAAAATTAACATATTGGATAATAAAATATTTTTGACTAATGAGTCCAAATTACCAAAATTTTCCAAAAAAGACTCTCTTTTATTGATGTGGATCAGAGCATATATATCCCTAGATATCTACTTAGCACGTAATGATATAAAGGGAGGTTTATGACCTTCCAATAGTAGTTATATCTCTATAGAACCAAGAAGGTATAACACCCTATGAATATGCATACAAATTTTCCAATCCAATACTTCAATTATTTTTAATATTCCTACACTTAGGCAATATATCACACTAGTTTTTCACTACACATATGGATAGCATATGCATTACATTAAGTTCAAGAGATTTTGTAAACATTCATATCTCATTCAAAGCATTAGAGTTAATTTTAGTCCTAATATTTGATTCATATCATCACCCCAAAACTATGGAATTTTCCATTTATGATATGTAAAGAAAACAAATTAGATTTTATTGCTTATATAAAAGAGAAAATATAGTAGTAAAAGTTATTTTTGATGTCACCTGGTAAGTGCAAATGCACTCTCTATAATCCTCTATAATACAAATATCAGATTTCTTATGAAAAGACAGGCTAGCAATTCCCAACTATAGTATCCTTCTCACCTCGATCCTCACTTAAACATTACTATAGGGGGGTACTATAATCTAGATTTAACTAGATAGAAATTTTGATATAACTTTAGTAGACTCTGTTCTAAAATAAATATAAACTATTTATACTTAAAAAAGAAAAAAGGACCCAGGAACCACAATGCTTAACATGGTGGCCTTACAATATTAAAAAATAAACTAGCACCTTGTGCTTATACACTTACTCTACTATGATGCTATGCTAATTTGGTACATTTAATTATTAAACTAATGCATCGCTTGGCTGATTTAGTGTGGATCTAACTTTCATCAATATCTCCACCACTACACTATTAAAGTTGAACAATGCAAAATATGAAAGTGTAATCACATTCTATTGCAATATATTGTTTGATAATCTCATGCTCAAATTTATGAGACTCAAGTATTACAGTGTTTATTTCTAGTGTTGCAGCATTATGAAACACTGAAACATTAAACATGGCTTTACTATAGTGTTGAATTAACTTCCATTTTTTCCGAAGGCTCCAGTCCTAAAGTTTCCTATTCTCGTATTGAAGCATTGTGGACAATGTGACACTTATTGTTGGTGTAATGTCGTGCTGGCTTTGCACTTTTGAATTATTTTTTTCTTTTTAAATGTATTTCCTACACAACATTAACTAAAATAATAATTTTATTATTATTTAAGATAATAAAATACTATAGAATTTAATTTTAACAAATTCTCCCTAACTTAAACTCTTGCTTATCCTCAATCAATTGTGTAATCACCTATTCATTTTCCTAGTAGCCTAAACAAAAATTAGTAGTTTAAGATTATTAAAATGTATGAAAAGGCTTTACAATGTTCATGTAATTTGGAATGACTAAAGCAATCTTAATTTGAAGGATTTTAAGTAATTATCCTAATCAGACATTCTTGATATTTCTAACTTTAAACTTGTCAAATATAATTATAAGTATATTGATAACTACTAATTTTAGATAAAAAAAATCATTTGTGTTTGTAGTTAAATTAAAAAATCATTAATTATTTGTC
Organism: Dendrobium catenatum; assembly: GCF_001605985.2. Classification (NCBI taxonomy): domain Eukaryota; kingdom Viridiplantae; phylum Streptophyta; class Magnoliopsida; order Asparagales; family Orchidaceae; genus Dendrobium; species Dendrobium catenatum. The sequence goes on along the minus strand of NW_021320070.1, from coordinate 5,965,020 downwards.
TTGTGGATTAGTTTACTTACATTCTCATATTTCATTTAATATTAGTATACCTTTATGAATTAATCTTTATCCAATGCCAATTTTTAAAGTTCTTATGTTCATTACATTTCTTCATTTTTTTTTATTTAAACTTTTTTCATGTTTTTAATCTATTGTGAACTAGTAATGATTTTGAATATTTGATTGATTTTTTCCATCTCGTAACCCTAAATTGAAATAATATAAGGATATTGGTAAGTACACAAATTCAGTAGTTATTTTTACAATGACTATCATAATTTAATATACACACTCCTTTTCTCAAAACTAAATTGTTCATCTTTAAATCATTTGTTAGTGCTTATGTCTATAGTTCTTCAGTTCAAAGTAAGATAATAACATTAGTGATTCTTTTTACTTAATTATTATGGTATTCAAATTGAGAATTATTATTTTTTATTCATCCAAATTATCACCTAGAGTATAGTATTATTATTAATTTTAAATAATTTTTTAATTTCAATTTTTATTTTTTCTAAATAAGCAATCAAAGTGCCAGAACTATGTGGAGATCATTTTAAACAATTAAGTAATAGTGGGAATTTCATGAAATGTAAATCATACTAATAAAAAGAATATAATGAAATATTGAAAGGAAATAAAAAATCCTTACAATAACACATAACATAATTGGGCTGACTCTCATTAGTGCTATATTTTATCTTCATCAAGACTATGCCAACTACTTCTAGTTAGGGTGAGCTAATTCAGTGATATTCCCCAAACGATCAATGTCTCTGCCTAATTAAGCCTTCAACCTATGACCATTTAACTTAAAATAATTAATGTCACTTTATCCTTAATTTCTGACCTCCTAGACTTTAGCTTTCAACGGATTAATTTTAATCTTGAATTAAAAATTATGACTTATCTAGGGTAAATTCATTCTAAAGAACCTCATGATCCTGTCATTTTTTAATCTTCTCCTTAAAAATTCTAGCATTTTCATATGCTCCATTCATAAATTACTCAAACTCATTTAATTATTTTAACATTATTTCTTCCATTCCCTTAAGATTAAAATTTAATTTGTTAACAAGAAAGAATGCCTTATATTCTAATTCTATAGGAAGATGTCAAGCATTTCCAAAAACTAATCGATAAGGAGACATTTTAATAGGTGTTTTAATATCAATTCTATAGGGCCGTAATACAATATATATTGTAATATAGTAATTTTCCTAATTAGAACATAATGTTTCTTCTATGGTTATTTTTTTTCTTCCTATTACTTATTTTAGATTGGTTACTAATTTGAAAATGATAAGATGTTACAAAAATGACCTTCCCCATCACTAATTAAAACAATTGTCATCCCAAATTTAGAAATAATATATATTATTTAAAAAAAAAATTAAGAATAACCTTAGCATCAATTATAAGTGTTTTCATTCCTTCAATATATTTAGATAGATAATCACAATGATTAAATTATATTATCATCCCTGGGACTATACAAATGGTCCCAAAAAAGCTAATCCCCAATCATTAAACAACTCAATTTCCAAATCATAACTTAAGAGCATTTCATTTCTTATAGAAAAATTATCAATTCTTTGACATTGATCACTTTTATTAACTTGTTATTTAACATCTATAACAATGTAGGATCATAAAATCTTTAGTGTACTACCTTAGAATTAGCTCTAAAACTTCCAAAATGCCCTCAATAATGAGAGTTATAAAATTCACTAAGATTGATTCTACTTCATCATCAGAGATGCATCTCCTAAAGATCTAGTTAGTTCAATATTTAAATTGATATGGATCATCTTAAAAGTAGTATTTGGAATTATATAGATATTTTCTTTTTGAGTTAAAGATAAATCAAAAGGAAGAACACCATTGATAATAAAATTTATAATATCAACATACTGAGGCAATTTAATAACATACATAGCAAACAATTACACATAAGGAAAAAAAAAACATTTATTTAAATTTTAGGAAATGCATGTTTTATTAATGTAAGTTTTGAATAGTGATCATTAATTTTTTTAATACATTTTATAACAAGAATTTCTACATCAAATTCTGGCATTAATTGAATGCACCTAACCAATATTACTTTGGCACATTTCTTTATCATTAGAAATTTGATTGAAGAATGATCAATACATACAATCACTTTTACATAAATCAAATAATATGAAAATTTATCATAAGTAATGAAATTACTAGCAATTTTATTTTTAGTAATATATTTTTATTGTGTAGATTTCAATGTTCTGCTAGAATAAAAAATGACTTGACAATTTTTAACTTACTTTTGGCAAAGAATAGAAGCTATAGTAGAATCACTTGCATCGTGCCTAACTATAAAAGGTAACGACCAATTAGGTGTAATAATAATAAGAGCATTGATTAAATCTTATTTCAAGATGTTAAAGGCATCAGGACATGTAATTTCAAAAGTAAAAGGAATAACTTTTTCAAATAAATTACATAATGGTTTATAAATTTTAGAAAAATCTTTTATGAATATCCTATAAAAAATTCTTATAAAATCCTACATCTTGTAAAAAGCTCCTAATGCTTTTAACTGAAGTCGATGGTGGTTGTTTTTCTTTCACTTGAACCTTAGCATTGTCCTTCTCTAATCCTACCTTAAATTGACATTTTCCCAATTTAGCACTAATGAATTACTAAACATGTTTTAAGTACAAAAGTTAAATGATTAAGATAATAATCAAAAGTAGTGAAAAAAATTGATAAGTCATGCATAAAGATTTCAATGCCCTGGTCGATTATGTTTAAAATATTTGACATCATATATCTTTAAAAATTAGTAGGGGCATTATATAGACTAAAAGAAATTCTTTTAAAAGTAAATGATTCATAGGGACTACTGAAGGTGGTTTTGTCTTAGTTTTGAACTGTTATAGGAATTTGGTGGTATCGTGAATATCCATTTAAAAATATTAAACAGATTGTTCTTCCAATGTGTATAACATCTGGTCAAGGAAAGATAAATTTAAATGATTTGTTCTAATGGCTTTGATAAACTTCTTATTTTCTTTACAAAATTTCAAGCTAGTGATAGTTTTAGAAGGAATAAGCTCATTGAGTTTATTGGATACTATAGTTAAACCACCCTTATTTTGAACATAATGAATAGGACTCACCAATGAATATTATGAAATATGTTAGGTAATTCCTACATCTATCCATTAAAGTATCTCTTTTTAAATAACATATTTTATAGATGGATTTAGTCTTTTTTTATGGTCAGCTTTATGTACATAATTCAGGTCCAAAGCATATAGAGTAAGAGGCTAATTCATATCAGCAATAGACCACCCAAAAGATCTCTTATAATCTCCTTAAAACCTAATCTACTTGTCTTCCTGTTCATTTTCAAAGCTTGTAGAGATTATAACTGGAAAATTTAAATCATTGCCCAAAAAGGCATATTATGATAGCTAGGTAAAACGTTAAGTTCTGAAATGGGTTCTTCCTCTACAGATAGTTTTGACATTCTACCAAATAATGAGCAATTTATGGTCTCAAATCTCTCTTTGAATAACCCAACAATATCTCTAATAGTATGATTAAATTATCCTAAATCTTCATCACTTATCTCTAAATCATTCTACAATGAGTTCCATTATCCAATTATTCTTAAAGCTGTCAACAACCTTTTATTCCAAATCAATTCTAAAATATTGATTGTTCTTATCATTTGGGAATTTTATAGATTTAATTATATCAAAAGTTACTTCTTGATATTGAACTTTAATATTTTATTTCCCTTTATGAACATCAATTATAACTTTAACCATTACTTTTGCACGGTTTCAAAAAAAAAAACTTTAACAATTGCTAAGAATTGTCTCCCTAAGATAATAGGTATCTCCCTATCCTCATCCATTACTAAAATAATGAAGACAATAAGCAAAAAAAAACTTATCAACTTTAATAAGAACAACATCATCCAACCCCTTAGAATAAGTAAATGATCTATCAACAAGATGAAGGGTGATAGTAGTAGGTTAAACTTGTCCTACATCTAATCTCTTAAAAATGGAATGAGGCATCGGATTAATGTTGGATTAAAAATCACATAAAGTTTAACCATTAAGTTTTTCACCTATAGTAATGGGAATAATGAAACATCCATGATCTTTAAATATTTTAAGACATTTCTTTTGAATGATTGCATTACACTCCTTAGTAAAAGCTATAGTTTCAAATTTTCCCAACTTTATATTCTTATTAAGAATTTCCATCATGAATATAGCACAAGTGTGTATATATTCTAAGGATTCAGAGAAGGGTATATTAAAATTTAGCTTTTTAAATACTTCTAAGAACCTAGGAAATTTTATGAGATTAAGCAGAGTGAAGACTGTGATTAAGCAGAGTGGCAATAACACTGCTCCTAGCAATGAAAATAGTACCTATTCCTTTAGTAAATCTTATTGGGACATTAATAAAATATACTTATAGAATGCTACTAATCAATTCTTTGAGACAGTGGATATGGATTCCAGTTTGAAAGAGACTCTATTTGTACTAATTCCTAAGATGAGCAACCCTTTGGTTCCTCCAAATAATAGACCCCTTAGCTTGTGCATCATAATTTATAAGGTGGCGGCCAAAGTACTTATGAACAAGTTGTCTTCTATTATCCCTAAATTAATTTCTGGAGAGAAAGTGGATTTTTTGAAAGTAAGATCACTTTCGGATCATCTCTTGGTAGCTCAAGAGGTTTTTTACAGATTAATTTATTTTAAATCATCCAATGGTTTTGTCTCCTTCAAAGTAGATATGGAGCAAGCTTATGATTCTATGGGTTGGCTTACCTTGGTGAATGTTTTGGAGTATTTTGGGTTCCCTTTAAAATTTTCTAAGCTAATTCTGGAATGTGTCAAAGAACCAAAATTCTCTCTATTGATTAATGAAAACCCTTCAAGTTGGATCAAAGCTAGATGAGGCTTCCTTCGAGGTAATCCCTTGTCTCCATTTTTATTTATTCTTTGCTCACTACTTTTATCTAATGCCTTTAGATAAAAAGGTGAATCTATTAGAATTCATGTGAGTTTAAATGGGTCATGGATTTCACATTTTTGGTATGTAGATGACATTACTATCTTCTTAGAAGCCAAGTTGAAGGTAGTTAAGGAGATTAAAGCTATCTTGGTTGAATTTTGTGGGTGGACTGGGCAAAAAGTAAACTTCAATAAGTCTTGTATGATTTTTGGCAAATCTATCAGTGGAAGGAATAAAAAAAATATTTCTCGGATTTTGGGTTTTATATTAGTTAAGAAGTTATTTTACCTTGGGGTAAAAATAACCTTGAGGAGACTAGTATGGGCGGATTTCCAGTTTGTTGTTGATAAGGCATTGAGGATGATAAATAATTGGGGATGAAAGATTATTTTTTTAGCTGGCAAAATCCTTGTTGTCAAAACAATTTTGTTCACTTATACAACATTCGATTGTACTTATTCTTTGGTCTCTATTGGTGTTCTTGATGAGATTGATAAGCTATGAAGAAGTTTTATTTGGAATAAAATGAATGGAATATTTGGAATTCATTATGTGAATTGGAATGTAATGTGTATGCCTTTTAAGTGGGGAGGTATAGATCTTAAAGCTTGTTCTATTAAAGTTGGGGCTTTGTGAGCCAAGCTTGCTTGGAAGTAGGTTTAAGAGATAAACTCCTTGATACATAAGATTATTTTTCCTAATATGGTTCCTTATTTAGGGTTGACACATCAAAGAAGTGTGGATCTATTGCTTGGAAACTTATATCTGGGGGATGTAAATCTCTAAAGCAAATTGTTAGATAGAGCATTACTAATGGTGAGTAAACTAATGTGTTAAAGGATACTTGGGTTCTAGACAGAAGCTTCAATAGATGGCTAACATTTATTCTCCCTCGTTACTTCACTGATTTCTTGGTTGACAAATTAATTTCAAAAGGCTACTGGAATGTGTCTAATCTCAGCAATTTCTTTGGTATTGAACTTGTGAAGTTAATATATCAAATACATATTTATTCATATTTGGAAGAAGATAGGATGGAATTATTATTCCAATAATCTAGAAAGTCAATTTTTGCACTTGAATTTGAAGCTTCGGTTCAACATAATGCCCTAGATTAATTTTGGATTTAGGTTAAAAGGCTAATCTGATTCCACTGGTGGAGGTATTCTAGTGGAGATTTCTCCATAATGCTATTCCTACTTACCAATTCCTATCTTATAGGAGATTCCAAAGGGAAAATGGGTGTCCTAGAAGTTCTAATGATGTTGAAAACAATTAGCATGTTGCAATTAAATGTAAGAAGCTGTTGGAAGTTTTACAACATTTTAATAGATGGGGCTTTTTTATCCCATCCTTTATAACATTTTAAGATTGTTGTAAGTGGTTGTCAAAGATGACTTCTCTATTAGTCAATTTATATTGCAATGTGGTTTTATTTTTATGGAAGGTGAGAAACAAGTTGATTCATAATGGAAAGGATGAATGTTCATTGGTCATTTCTACTATTGCCACGAGATATGCTTTAATTTCTGCTTCTAGTGCTAGTCTTAACTCAGGTATATGGGGTGCTAATCATCCTTCTAGGTTGTCAAATAAGCATTGGCATCCTCCTCCATCTGATTGGATGAAGGTTAATGTTGATGCAGCGTTATTATCATCTTATAAAGATGGAATTGGCGGTGTATTTCATCACTTCAAAGCTAGATTCCTTTTAGCATTCGTTCATGCTTGTGTTCACAGGGATATATCTAGATTGGAGCTTTTACCTACTCAATATCTTAAGGACCTGATCAAATATTTGATGTTTGATTATAAGGGGATTATAATTGAAAGTGACAATGCTAATATCTTTAAGTTTCTTCAATAGTCAAAATCAAGTGGGGGTTAGACAATGGAAGCCCTTTCTTTTATCAAAGGCTTTAATCATATGATTTTTAATTGTATAGATAGGAGTTGTAATAAGTTAGCGGACTTATGTGCTAACTATGCTCTTTTTAGTTCTTTTATTTGGGAAGACATTAGTATGAATAAGGTTCTTCCTTCGTTTCTTTCTTTGTTAAATGAGGAATCTGATGTTTTTAGTTTTTAGATATTTTTCCTTTATTAGTATTTATTGCAGTTGGTTGCATTTTCTTAAAAAAAAAAAAACTAGAGAATTATTTAGCAAAAATTTGTTTAATCAGCCTCTGCAGAAAATGCAATGGTCATATCTATAACATTCCTTATATGTATCTCCATTTCTTTCCTTGATTCAAGTTATTGGATAGGCAGTTCATGTTCTAAATGCTCTTTTAACCCACTATCCTTTAGAGATTGATTTTTATCCTTATAAGGATCTACCAAATATTTCCCTCTCAAAAACTGAATTATATTTCATTATTATTTAAATCTCATATCTTCCATTGTTGAATGTTCTTAATATGAATTATTATTAATCAAACTAGCAAGTTTTCATGTTAGGTTTTCTATATTTCTAAGGGTAGTAGCTTTACTATGAAGTTGAATTTTCATCAAAATTACTACATTTTTAGGGTGTCTTCTTATCTCCACATAAATTATTGGGCTTATAAGAAGAGGGGAAATACTACAGTGCTAATTTATTGGGCACAATCGTGCAAGGCTATCTAGGGTTTACTATAGGTTACTGAGGACTATTTTAATTTTCTACTTGATTTTATTGACCTTGATTGGACTAATTGTTACCTCTAATATTATTATTATACCAAAAAAATTACGATAGTTCTTCTAATTTGGATTGCATATATTGGAATAGTAATTATTTTTTTTTCTAATCAAATTCACATTCTAAATCCCTTAAACACTATTCTCTAGAGAGAGAGAATCTGTTCTTGCTGGTTTTGGATTCGCGGACTTTTTCTTGTTTGAATCGTGGGGGAGGATGTCCTCATCCGACCGCAGGTAGAGGATTGCCGGCGGTAGTATTCAATCAGGGGTTGGTCGCAATACGACTTTGAAGCCTCATGACCAAAGATCGGTAAATTTTCATGATGTTCTTAGAGATCAAGAAAAGCCCAGATTATCTTCTAATCTGGTTATCAGAGAAGGGATAAGGTAATCGGAAAGGATTAATCCTATTGTGGAAGGGAAAGAAAAGGGTATTTCTATTGATGTAGACCAGAACGTTGAAGAGGAGGCTTTTCTGGGGTTTCAAGCGGAAATAGAATTTGAATTGCTGTTACCAGAGGTTAACTTGAAAGTAAAAAATTGAGAAGGTAATCGTATACCAGAAGTTCAAACTCAGAATGATCAGAAGCCTATGGAATCTATAGAAAAGAATGAAGGTAATCTTAATGAAGGTTTTAAATCGAATGGTGAGGTGAATCAGGGAAACAATTTTGAATCGACTTGGAAAAAGACTCAACACATCAAACTGAATTTCGACTCCAAATTTACACAGCTATCGGAAGATGGGGTAGCAGTTAAACTCAAAACAGATAAGGAATTATCGAATTCCCATATTTTGAAGAAGTCGTTAGTTATTAAAATTCTGGGACATGAATTGCCATTTTCAATCAGTAGTCAAGAACTCAAAAGACAATGGAGTAAATATGGTAGCTTCCATCTAACGACTTTGGGTAATAATTGGATTCTGTGTTAGTTAGCTAATCAGGAATCCATGGAAGAAGTATTGAATGGGGGCCCTTGGTACATTGGAAACCACATCATAGGCATGGACAGATGGTCGCCTTCTTTCTCCACTGATTTGCTTAAAGAATCACATCACTAGTTGGATTCGCTTCCCAGGACTGCCATTGAGCTGTTGGGATGAGGACAATATCCCTATCATTTCCTCAATGATAGGTACTCCTTTGATGTTGGATGGAAATTCATTCAAATGGGGAAAGCGGGAGTATGCTCGATGTTGTGTTCGCGTTGATCTGGAAAAAAAGCTCCCTACAGGTGTTTGGATAGAGGGTATTCACGGATGATCCTTTCAACGGGTGGAATACGAAAAATTAACTTCTCTTTGTTACCAATGTGGTAGAGTTGGTCATAGCAAAGATGAGTGTCCTGACTCTATTGTTGTTACTGAAACTGATTTGGAATATAAAGGTCCTAAAGATTTTGTGAATCAGGTTGGGGTGTAAAATCTGATATTGTTAAGAAGAATTTTGAAGAATATGGGTCTTGGATCCATGTTAAGTTTAACAATAGAGACGTTGATGTTGAGGAGCAAAGTGCAAGAACTTAATGTTACTTTGAATAGACTTTCTATATGGTGGAATCAGAGATCCAAAATTAGATGGCAGCAGGAAGGTGATGTTAATTCTAACTTTTTCCATCAATTTGCTTCTGCAAAAAGGAATGGAAATATGATATGGCAGGTCAAAGATGATAATGGTAATATGGTAGAAGACTTGGAGAATATTGAGAAGGTTTTCTATAGATTTTTTCAGCATAAATGGTCAGCCAGAAGTTGTAAATTGACCAATTGGCCTCCCTGTCCAAAATTTCTACAGATTTCTAAAGAAGATGTTGATGTGCCTAACCGGGATTTCACTAAGGAAGAGCTTACTAAAGCGGTATTCATGCAAGGTAACAACAAATCTCCAGGTTTAGATGGTATTACTTTTTCTTTTTTCAAGTTTTATTGGAAGATTGTTGAGGCAGAAACTTGGAAAGCTATTGAAGATTTTTTAAAGCCGGTGTTATGTTTGACGAATGGAAGGATACTCTTCTTATTCTTATTCCTAAAATCAAGAAACCTTTGGTACCATCTAACTATAGACCTATTAGCTTATGCCAATCAACTTATAAGTTTGTGGCTATAATGATTTTAAATAGAATGAAGGGCTTCATTACTAATTGTATTACTTTAGAACAAGCGGCTTTTCTTCATGGTAGATCGATTTCGGATCATTGTCTCTTAGCTCAAGAGGTTATCCACAAATTTAGAGTGTCTAAAAGGAAGAAGGGGTTAATGGCAGTCAAGCTTGACATGGAATAAGCTTATGATAGTATGAATTGGGATACTTTATCTAAAGTGTTAAACATGTTTGGGTTTCCAAGGAAGATGAATTTGCTCATCATGGAATGTGTGAGGAATGCTAGATTTTCCTTCATCATTAATGGGAAAACTTCTAATTGGATTTGTGCTGAAAATGGCTTTAGACAAGGTTGTCCTTTGTCTCCTTATTTGTATATTTTGTGCTCTCAACTATTTTCCATATCAATGAAGCATCAAGGTCAAGGTTTGGGTATTCAAATCTCTCAGAGGGCTAATGTGGTTAGTCATTTATTATTTGTTGACGATATTTTGCTTTTCTCTCATGCATCCAAAGGTCTTGCTATCAAGATGAAAAATATTATTGGGGATTTCTGGGTGTGGACCGGCTTAAGGGTTAACATTGCTAAATCTCAGATTTTATTTAGCAAAGGTATGGAGAGAGTGGAGAAGATGAAGGTTAAACAAATCCTAAAATTCAAAACTGTGGAAGAATTTCAATACCTGGGAATTAAGTTGATTTTGAGAAGACCCATTTACAATGACTACAAGTTCATTATGGATGCTATTATGCGTAAGTTGAACACTTGGGGAAGTAAGTGTCTTTCTTTAGCTGGTAAAATGACCCTTGCTTAACAAATTTAACTTGGATTGCTTGATTTTATGTTTCATAAGGTTTCATGGAAAATAATTCAAAATCATGCATTAACAAATTTAACTTGGATTGCTTGATTTTATTCGTGCCTTCATATATGGTATGTAGTTTATCCCAAACTTCCTTACCAGTAGTGCAAGTGGATATTAACATGAAATCTTCAGAACTTAAAGCACAGAAAAAGCAATTTAAAGATTTTGCATTCAGTTGAGCATTCAGTTGTAATTCCTTATTCCATTGATTAAAAGGAATATTAGTTTTAACTACATTAACAATACGTGACGGTGATGAATAACTAGTTAAAATCATATGCCACAAGCGAAAATCAATCGATTGCAAGAAAATAGACATGCGAGTTTTCCAAAAATCAAATGACATATTTTCAAATAAGAGAGGTCTGGTGATTGAATAACCTTCCGCAACATTACGATTAGCTATGGATCAAAAATTCAAAAGCTTTTAAAAACTTATTTTATGAATCCCACTTTGATACCATTAGAAAGTTCGTTAGGGATGTTAAACCCTATAGAACTGGCCCAAGGCTAAAAAAAGAGAGTAGTGAATTGGTAAAGAAGAAACTTTAAATCAAAACACAAATCAAAATCACCACAAATAAAACAAATTCGAAAATTAAATGCGGAAGCAAATAATAAGAAAGAACACATCGAATTTATAGTGGTTCGGTCAAACCTTGACCTATGTCCACTCCTTGGAGGCACCCTCTAAGTATTGCACTAAAAGAAGTGTCTCTCTTTTATCCCCCACAGCTAGGCAGAGAATCCCTTACAAAATCACTTCCACCTTCCCCGGTGTGGTAGAGTCGCCGGGTCCTTTGATACCAAGGAGATATTCTTCTTTGGTGAACTTCCCTCGAGACAAGCCTTGAATTCGACGGTATTAAGATGCAAGCCTGCCGGAGCAACCGTGTGGAATCCCCCTCCACACTCCCTTGAGTCCCCCCTCACAGGATCTTCTCCCTCTCTAAGACTTCACCGTTTCCTCACTCCCTTTCAAGCTTTCTATTCAAGTTTCCCCCACAAGAACGAAGCTATAATGGCTGCCAAAGACACTTACAAAGTGCGTTGTCATGGCTTAAATAGAAGAGCTAAAAACAAGCTCATTAATGCAAGTTGCCGACTTTATCTTCAAGGACGATAGAACTATCATCCTGGCCGATTAGTTCAAATATGAGGATAATCGTCTTCAATATCGCTCTGAAATGAAGCTGGCCGATATCTAATCAGCCCGGACGATCTTGCAATCGGCCCGGACGAAATCACAATTAATTGCTCTCCAAAATTGCCAGAGAAATTTTGGAAAAATTGTCCTGGATCGTCCTGGCCGACATTTTATAGTCCAGGATGATATCCAAAAATAAGAATTTCCTAAGTAGATCTGACGGTAGATTCTTTCTGAATTGAGCCTATCATCCTGTGCAATACAAAATCATCAATGACGATGTGTTTTGCATAAAGACGGCTGCTTTAATGAGGATGCCCTAACTAGGGTTTCTTCTTTTGAACAGATCATCCTGGCCGATATAAATATCGTCCAGGACGTTGTTACCAAAAATAGTAAACTCTAGGGAACAGTTATAAACTCTTATACGTTACAAAGCATCAGGAGCCACACCAAATACAATAGACTCAAGAAAGGAAAAAGTGTACAAACTGACTTAGACATAGTCTACCCAATCTTGAGCTGGTTCTAAATTGCAGTCCGATCTTGTGAACCTGAAATGTCAGTACATAAGACAGTCATAGAGAAATAAGAATATTTTCTATTATCAAAATCATAAGCCATAGATCCGCAATATTTTTTTCAAGTCCCCTCTGAAGGGCTATCTGGAGGTATTGTGATTATCTGGAAGAGCAACATTGCTTCTTTTAATTTGTTGGATTTCTCTTCCCAATATGTAATTGGTGAGCTGGATGTTCCTGAAAGTTTGTTAGGGATGTTAGGCCCTATAAACTGGCCCAAATCTAATTAAGAGAGAGGTTTGATCAAACCTTGACCTACGTCTACTCCTTAGAGTCACCCTCCAAGTATTGCACTAAACTAAGTGTCTCTCCTTTAGCCCCCACAGCTAGGTAAAGAAGCCCTTACAAAATCACTTCCTCCTTCCCCGGTGCTGCGGAGTCGCCGGGTCCTTTGACACCAAAGAGATCTTCTTCTTTGGTGAACTTCCCTCGAGACAAGCCTTGAATCTGACGGTATTCAGGTGCGAGCTTGCCGGAGCAACCGTGTGGAACCCCCTCCACACTCCCTTTTGTCCCCCCTCACGGGATCTTCTCCCTCTCTCAAACTCCACCCTTTCCTCACTCCCTTTCAAGCTCTCTCTTCAAGTTTCCCCCAAAAGAACCAAGATACAATGGCTGCCAAAGACACTTACAAAGTGTCATGTCATAGCTTAAATAGAAGATCTCAAAATGAGCTCATTAATGCAAGTTATCGACTTTATCGTCTAGGACGATTTATCGTCCTGGCCGATTAGTACAAAGTAAGCTCAATAGCCCGGGACAATTTGGGACGATCAGAAGAAAATTAGTTACATCGTCCTGGCCGATCTCACGATCGTCCCGGACGATTAGTTTAAAATCAATTTCAATCATCCTGATCATCGCCCGGAATAGATGCTGGCCGATGTTAATCATCCAGGCCATCGTCCCGGCCGATCCTACGATCGTCTTGGACGATGTGATCGTATAAATCAGCCATTAATTCTTTCCAAATACACCAGATCAATTTAGGCATAATTGTGCTAGATCGTCATGGACGATGTGTATATCATCCTGTCCGATTGTCTAAAATAAAGAATACCTAATCTGATCATGGCAGCTGATTCTTTCTGAATTGAGCCTATCATCCTAGATGATACAAGTATCGTCCAGGCCGATCAGCTTATGACGGCTGCCTTAATGAGGATGCCCTAATTAGGGTTTCTATTTTTGAATAGATCGTCCAGGCCGATATAAATATCATCCTGGACGATGTTACCAAAAATAGTAAACTCTAGGGAACAGTCAGAAAATCTTCCAAGTTACAAAGCAACAGGAGCCACACCAAATACAATAGACTCAAGAAAGGAAAAGGTGTACAAACTGACTCAGACCTAGTCTACCCAATCTTAAGCTGGTTCCAAATTGCAGTCTAATCATGTGGAACTGAAATGTTAGTAGAAAGCAGTCGTAGAGAAATAAGAATTGTTTGCTATCATCAAAATCATAAACCATAGATCCGCAATAGTTCCTAGTAAAGGAAGATGGAGGGTAGCAACCATCTATGGAAGCACGGATGTCTACAAAAGAAGGAATCTTTGGGAAAAATTGGAAACTCATTCTAATGTTGAAGTGCCTTTGGTGATGGGTGGTGACTTCAATTGTTTACTCTCGAAGGATGATAAGAGGGGTGGAAGAAGATTTAATCTTTCTTTGGGTACAAAAGAAATGAAAGCTTTCTTAGCTTGTAATGACCTTCATAATGTTGGTTTTGTTGGACCGATATATACATGGTGTAATAACAAAATTGGTGCTGATCGTATACTTGAAAGGTTGGATAGATGCTTTGTTAATTCGTCGGCATTAAACTCATCTCATCATTTGGTGGTTAAGCATTTGCCAAGAGTGGCTTCATATCACTTTTCGATTATGCTAAATCTTTTCCAAAGTTCTCATAGAGCCAAAATATCAATCAAGTTTGAGGACATATGGGCTTCCTTTCCAGCTTCTACTGTAGTTGTGAGGAAGGCTTGGAATATGAAGATTCAGGGAAGCTTCTCTTAGATTCTGAATGTGAAAGTGAAGAAACCTCTTAAGTCTTTGTTCTATTGGAGCAGAGAAAAATTGAAATGCTTAAATCAGCTAAAGGAAAATCTCAATAAGGAAATATTGGATATTCAACTAAAGGAAGTGAATCATGGTTGTCTTTCAGTGGAGTAGATTTGGCTACTCAAATCTAAAATTAATGAATTGAATTAGACTTTAGCTCGATTAAATACTTGGTAGAGACAACGTGGGAAGGTTAAATGGATGATTGAAGGAGATTGTAATTGAAATTTTTTTCAATCTTTTGCTAGTGCAAGAAGAAATTTGAATTATATCGATTGCATAAAAAATGAAGACGGTAATCTAGAAGAAGATCAAGACCGAATTGAGGAAGTTTTGTTGGATTTCTTTAAAGGGATGTGGCGTGAAAGAAGCTATGAGTTGGATGGTTGGCCCAACCTGTGGAGTTCACTTGAGGAGGATGATATAAAGTAGTTGAATAAAGGCTTTTCTTTAAGTGAAGTGGAGATTGCAATCAGTCAAACAGGAGGTTACATTGACCCAGGCATAGATGGCATAACTTACTCTTTTATTAAGAGTTAATGGAAAATTATTAATACTGATTTGTGGAATGCTTTACAACAATTTTTTATGTCTACGGAAATGTGTAAAACAAGGAAAGAAAGTTTAATTGTGTTGATTCCAAAAGTAAACAATCCCACTACTCTTTGAAATTATAGACCGATCAACCTATGCAATACCATTTACAAAATAACAGCAAAGTTTTTGTTGAACAGAATGTCCTGTATCATCCCAAAGCTGGTTTCAAAGCAGCAAGTAGCTTTTATTACAAGGAGATTTCTATCTGATCATGTACTCTTAGCGCAGGAGATATTCCACAAGTTCAGGTATTCTAAATCCAATAAAGGTTTGGTCTCTTTTAAAATAGATATAGAATAAGCATATGACTCTATGGGATGAAGGACTTTGAATAAAGTATTAGAATTTTTTGGCTTTCCTAGTCTCTTCTCTAAATTGATAATGGAATGTGTATGTGATCCTTCCTTTTCTTTATTGATTAATGGAAATCGGTCAAGTTGGATCAAAGCTAGAAGTGGATTCCACCAAGGATGTCCTTTATCGCCATTTCTTTTTATTCTCTATTCTCAACTCTTGTTAAATGTTTTTTTGATGAATGATTCTATTGGGATCCAAGTTAGTCCAAATGGACTGAAGATATCTCATTTGTTGTATGCATATGACATTTTAATCTTCTTTGAGGCTAAGTTGAAGATGGTAAAGAAGATTAAAGGCATTTTGAATGATTAATATGGCTGGACTTGACAAAAGATTAATGATAATAAATCAGTAATCTTGTTTGGAAAATCTGTTAGAAGAAGGAGAAAGAAAGCTATCCCTCATATCATGGGATTTAAGGTGGTAAAGGAGTTGAGTTATCTTGAGATTAAGATTGCTTTGATAAGGCTAGTGAAAATGGATTTCCAATTCATCATTGATAAAGTTTTAAAGATGTTAAACACTTGGGCAGCAAATATATCTCAATGGCGGGAAGGATTACACTTGTGAAATATGTACTGCTTTCTTATTCAATTTTCCACTCTACACTTTCTATGATTCTAAAGAGTTCTTTATATGAGATTGATAAACTTTGTAGAAGTTTCATTTGGAATAAAAATTATAGAGGATTAGGCCTTCATTATGTAAATTGGAATACTATGTGTGAATCAGTGGAAATGGGTGGACGTGGTTTGCATTCTTGTTCTAAGAAGGTTGGTCCATTAAGAGCTAAATTAGCTTGGAAATATACTCGGGACAAAGAATCTTTGTTGCATAAAACTCTTTACCCAAAGTATGGTGATATTTGGAACATTAATGGTGGAAGGAAAAACAATTCTCCAGCATGGAAGCTGATCACGAATGGATGGAATTATCTTAAACCAATAGTCTAGTGGAGTATTGCAAGGGGTGAGTCTATTGATATCTTTGAGGACACTTGGATATTGGATAAAAATATAAATAGGTGGCCTATGATTGTGGTACCTAAAGATGTTGATGAAGGAATTGGGACAGTTAACAATATTATTTCAGAAGGCAGATGGAATGTGGATGAACTGAAGAATATATTTGGTAGAGAACTTGTGGAATTAATCTGTATTATATAAATTAGTTCGGAACTTATGGAAGGCTTGTTAGAACTGATTCAAAATAGATCTGGAAAATCTATATCAGCTTTGGCTGCAACTGCAATGGAAGATTTTAATCCAAATCAGGTGCATTAGAAATGGGTTAAAAAGGATATGCTCAATGTTAGAGTAGAAAATTTATGGTGGAGATTGTTCAACAATGCTATACCAACATTTCAGTTCCTTTCTTATAGAAGATTGCAAGCTAATAACCTATGTCCTAGAGGTTGCAATGAGGTTGAAGATTTAGATCATGTGACCAACATATGCAAGAAGATCAATGAGGTGTTTTTTTCATTTGAATGATTGGAGATTTGGTATTCCAATATGTTATTCATTTGAGGATAGATGTAAGTGGCTGATTTATCAAAATTCATTCATGATTAATCTATTTTGCAA
This sequence comes from Dendrobium catenatum, assembly GCF_001605985.2. NCBI lineage: Eukaryota > Viridiplantae > Streptophyta > Magnoliopsida > Asparagales > Orchidaceae > Dendrobium > Dendrobium catenatum. The sequence continues at coordinate 5,948,001 of NW_021320070.1, read as the reverse complement.
TTTGGTGTACTTCTCTTGGAAGGATAGGAACATATTGGTCCATGGAAAACTGGAGAGGAGCTCAATGTACATTGCATCAGAGGCAATTGGATATGTTGCTTCTTGTAAAGGTTGTATTCACATATCTCAGGCCGGTTGGTTGCCAATTCGCATATGCTGTCAAAAAATTCTTGGCATCCTCCACCACCCGATTGGATTAAATTTAATTTAGATGCTTCATTGCTACGGTCTTACAAAGGTGGAGTAGGAGGAGTGTGCCGAGATCACAAAGGCAGGTTTCTATTAGCTTTTGGCAAATTATGTGTTCATTGGGATATAGCTCAATTGGAGTTTTTAGCTATAAAAGCCATTAAATATGTGATCAAAGATTGGATGTTTGAGTATAAATGAGTCATCATTGAAGGCGACAATGTCAACATCATCAAGTTTATTTAAAATGTGATTAAAAGAGGTGAGCAAGGATTAGAAGAATTGTCTTTTATCAAGAATTTTAACTATGTGATTTTTAATTGTATAGAAAGATCGAGTAATAAGTTAGCAGATCTTTGTGCTAACTATGCAATTTTTTTCTTCTTTTGTTTGGGAAGACGTTGTCGTGAATAAGATTCCTCCTTCTTTTCTTAAAGTGTTAAAGGAAGAATATGTAGGTTGCTCTTTGTAGGTTGTTTCCTTATTTTTTTTATTATTAATGCATTTATTGCTTCTTCAAAAAAAAAAAAAAAAGATATATCAGAATTCTCTTAATGGATATCATGTGGGATTCTTTAGGTTCATCTTGGAATCTAGCACACAGACAAATAATAAATATTATGTAAGGTCTATTAGTAGTCAAATACATAAGTCATCCCATTATCCCCTATACATATTCAAATATACTAATTTTCCATCTAAATCTTTGTCTAGTTGAATGGTTATGCTCAATGGTCTATTTATCTCTTTAGCACCTTCCATGTCAAAGTTCATATTTTATTTGACTAATGAAAGTGTCATCTTCTCTTTATTTTATATTGAATCGAAGGCAATATGTTAGATCTCCCATCAAGCTCATTTTAGATTCTCTGTTCATAGTTTCTAAATACTTTATCACAAAGATTTCCATTTGTGAATCAAAATAGTATATCATATACATAGATTTGAACTATGAGAATGTCATCTCATAATTTCTTAATTAATAGAGTGGTGTCTACAGTACCCTTAACAACTAATTTTTCTAGGGGAAATGTACTGAGTCTTTCATACCATGCCCTAGATGCTTATTTCAATACATATAATGTGAAACCCCTTAAGTTAGAGTTATTATTCTATACGGACACCAGACGGGAGAACCATCCAGTTAAGCACTGGATACTCAGCAGTGCCGAGGGGTATTGAGTGCGGGTACCCAATAATGGGGTGATGTGGCACTTTTTTATTTGTCTCCGAACACCCTTTAGACTCTGCATAGAATAATATATCCTTAAGTAAAAGATACCTAAACTCTTAAATATGAAGATACCTTTTGATGTAATTGTTGAAATTTTTATAAGAAACTCTATAGTTAAGCATTTTAATCTTATAGCAATTTTAGAATGGGTGACCTACTCGGAAGTTCACCAATAGGACAAAAATGTGAGGCTCTTAAGCCAAAGTAGATAATATCTTGATAGTTAAGAGTTTGGGTTGTCACAAATGGTATCAAAGTAATACACTAGCCAAAATATGGGAACTAAGTGCCATACAAGATGAAGTGCTACGCTATGGGAGCCACCTCTTGAATCTTGTATGGGACAAAATACTATATGATGGGAGCCACCACTTTAACTTTAAAGGGCCACCTCTAGAATCTTATCTACCTAATGGATGATTCTGAGATAAAGTTGCTGATGAGGATGTCAGTTACTTAATTGAAGGAGATTATGAAACCCCTTAAGTAAAAGTAACCTAAACTCTTGAATATCAAGGTGCCTTTTGGTGTAATGACTCAAATTTTTATAAGAAACTCTATAGTTAAGTGTGCTAATTCTTGAGAAATTCTAGGATGGGTGACCTACAACGAAGTTACACCAACAAGACAAAATTATGAGGTTCTTAGGCCAAAGAGGACTATATCTTGATAGTTAAGAGTTTGGGCTATCACATGTAAGGCCTTTTTAAATTTGCAGACATAGTAGGGAAAAGAGGAATTCTCAAAACCTAGGCATTTCTCTACAAATACAACTTTCTTTAAAACCCCATTTAGAAAAGCGCACTTTACATCCATCTAATACAACTTGAACCTTCTAAAGCATGCATAGGCTAATAGTATTTTGATGGCCTCAAATCTAACTACAAGATAAAAAAAGTCTCCTCAAAATAAATACATTCTATTTGATTGTACCCCTTAGCCACTAATCTATCTTTATTTCTGATTACTTCCCTTGTGTCATAAAACTTATTCTTGAAATCCTATTTGGTGCCTATTATACTTTGGTCCTTAAGTATGCTAATCAACTCCCATACATCATTTCTAACAAATCAGTTTAACTCTTCTTGCATAGCTAGGATCCAAAACTAATATTCAAGGCTTGATCTATATTTTTTGATCCTACCATAGAGATAAATGTAATATAACTAACCTCTTTTTTAAGCCCTTACCTAGTTCTAACCCCTACTAAAGGATCTCCTAAGACAAGTTCCCTAGGATTGTGGTTTTTGTTTTTTTTTTTATTTCTCTAGTCCCACAAGATTTGATTTAAATATATTTTTAATAATTTCTTTCAATTAAATCTGCATAGCTTGACATTATACCACATCAAAGGATAGAATAATGTTATACTATCAATTTGAAAGAAAGAAACTATAATTTATTTTATTAATCTGATGTAGCATAGGGAATATATAATTCATCCCAAAGGATGAAAAACATATTTTCATTTTTTTCAATTAGATGAATAGATTATATATTTATTTCCCTAATAAAAGTATAGAGGATATTCAATTTACTGTAAAAGCAAATAAAATATCCACATATCTTTTGACTATGAAATTAAATTAAAAATTTAGATAAAGCTAATTTGTATTTACATATTTTCCCCTAACTTAGAAAGGAATTAAGATAGGGTTTATTTTATTCAAAGATCTAAACTCCCTATAGGGGAAAGTCTGTATAGTTAATTACATCTCCTAATAGAATAATCTTGATTAAAATGTAAACAAAATGATTTTAAAATTCATATAAGTTTAAAGAAATGCTTGTGTACTTGGATTTTGATGCACAGGCTTTAGATTATAAATTATAAAATTGAATTTGGAAATTTAGATATGAATTAAGGAAAGAATGTGTAAAGAGAGGGGTGTATATAATCTGGACTTACCACTTGCTTAGAGTGAGCTGCCAACTAACAATCCTAATCACAAGAATTATCATATGAATGCAAGATTTAGTAAGTCTATCCTAAGAGTTAATGAGTTCTTATTAAAATTTAAATTGAATGCAATATAACATGCTTACAAAAAAATAGAAACTACACGTATGATGCAAATGATGCTTGAACAAAAATGTATAAAAAAAGCTGATTTTATTTTATTTATAAACTGTAAATTACAACCCATGATATGCAGTATAGTAATGGTAGTCAAGCCCCACCAACAATAAACCTATATTCAAATCCTATCATATACATGTAGAATAAAATATAACTACCAATGGTCTTCAAGTTCAAAGTCTTCCGTGGAATTCCAAAAATAAATATCCTCTTAGAAATAGAACATTGCTTTTTTGGAGCCCCACTTGTATATATATAAGCAGTTATATTTGACTATTTTATAACTCAAGATACTGTACAACTTGGTCTATATACAAAATCTATAAAGTTTAAATATAGATTTCTCTTTTCATATGCATCATCACCTAGGATCATTCTACCTTGTATAAATATAAAGAACTTAAAGTAAAATGCAAATATGAAAGTGCATCGTGAGCAGTTATATATACATAAAAGTAAATTGCATGATCCTGAATTCATTCACTCTGCTCTCTGGTGCATTGACAAAAAAGTAAATATAACATGTAAATTTTGTATAAAGTAAGAAAACACATAGAGGTGCCCTCTAGGCAAAGACATCCATAATCAAATCAAATCAATCCACCAGCCTAACTTAGGCTAAAGTTGGTTGTCCTAGCAATCCATCCAAGTGTGTGAAAGAGGTTATGTGGCTTTGATATGTCCTGTAGGGATTTAATATTTGAATTGCATGTATTTTTAATGTTTGTTTATTAAAGGCTAAAAGGGAATTTAATTAAAATTTAAGTGATGTTTATTTGGATTTTAAATACTGAAGTTTTTTATTTAGTTTTAAAGAATTTATAGATTAATAATCCCTAAAGTGCAAGAGTTATTAATTTATAAATCCTAAGGCTTTCAAATGAAACACCCCTCCACTATACAAAATAAGTGATCATATGAGAGCCTTCAAAGATTTACTAGAAATAGAGAAGGGTCCTTATAAATTAAATAATCTTTGAATTTTATGGAATTTTTAATGAATTTTTTATTTTATTTATTATTTTAAATGAATTTATTTATTAATATTTAATAAGGGGTAATTTAATTTTAAATTAAATTTAAATGGAAATTAATTTGGATTTTAAATTTTTAATGAGTATACATATGATTCAGAGTTAATTTTATATTTTAAGAATTTTATTTGATTTATTAAAATATATTGAAATTATATCCTTAGTGACAGATTAATTGAAAATAATCGTTATTTGAAGGTCAATTAATGTATATTGAATCATAGGATGTATGACACTAAATTTTCTATGTTTAATGTTTCATCCAAAAATTGATATATATAATGAATCCTAGAATTGCCTAAGTTGATTAAGGCACACCTTAATTATTTTCATTAAGCGTCACTATTGTTGTATATGATTACAATCATAGTCTCTAACTCTTGCACACATTGATGAGCAATCAAACCACAATAAATTTGTGTGCTAAATCTAAGAAAAATAGGAATGGATAATTTTTTTTTTTTTTGATAAAAAAGCCATAGCTTGCTATATTAAAAAGCAATAAAAAAAAGAAACTACAATGATGATTCCTCCTTCAAAGAATTGAAGAATGAAGGAGGAACCTTATTAAGAGAAAATTCATCCCAACTAAAGCTCCCAAATAAAGCATAGTTAGCACATAAGTTTGCTAACTTATTATTCTCACGCCCTATACAATTAAAGATAACAAAATTAAAATTCATAACAAAATCCATACCAACATCCTTATGCATTCCTTTCTTCCAAGAGCTTTGTTTAAAAGATATGATATTTGAGTTGTCCCCCTCTATAATTATGTCTTTATACTTGAACATCCTATCCTTGATTTCGTCTTTTAAGGAATGTATTGCTAGCAATTCCAGTTGAGCTATGTCCCAATGAGTGCAAGTTCTTCCATAAGCATAAAGAAATCCCCCTTTACAATCTCGAAAAACTACTGCAATCCCTGCTTTATATGAAGAAAGTAGGGACGCATCTACATTCACTTTAATCCATTTGGGTGGAGGAGGATGCCAATTATTGGACAGTCTTAAAAACTGGTTAGCATCCCAAATGCCCAAATTTAAGTGACTAGAACAAAAAGAGACTGAAGCTTGACAAATAGCATTAGAAGCTATATAACTTGCACTTTCTTCCACACCTTCATGTATGAATTTGTTTCTACTTTTCCAAGTCAAGAAAACTAAATTGCAATATAGGTTAACAACCATACCTTTCATCTTTGAATTAGTCTCCAGCTATTTAATACATTGCCCAAAGTTATCCATATGTGGAATACAAAATTCCCATTGATTTAGATGATAGATAACTTCTTTAAGCTTCGAGCATCCACATATTATGTATTCCACGTCTTCACTTGAGTTGCAACCCCTCGGGCAATAAGCATTATTTAGTAATCTTCTATACATTAAGAACTGAAGAGATGGTATTGCATTTCTACACAATCTCCACCAGAAAACCTCCACACGTGAATTCGGTTTTACTCTATTGATCTAGTTCCAATACTGGACGTCTTGAGATACTTCCACCGAAGCTTTTTATGCTAACCCAGCAATAGACATACCAGATTTTTGGTGGATCAACTCCATACAGTCTTCTTCTTCATCTTGTGTGATAGTAATTTGAATAATCAAATTAACTAGTTCCCTCCCAAAGGATTCCAGCAGCAATGCTTCATTCCAACCACCATCCTGAATGAACTTATTAACTAAGACCGGATCACCATCATGGGGAACGACAAACATAGGACACTTATCTAAGCTTTTATCAAGGATCCAGATATCCTTATATATATCTACTGAATCACCATTTACTAAAGACCATTTCATAATAGGCTTTAGCATATTAAGTCTCTCAATCAACAATTTATAAGAAAAAGATCTGCTCATTCTACCGCCAGCCTTATCCAGATTAGCTCCATATTTAGAAACCATAATTTTATTTAATAGAGAATCTTTTTCCTGAATGAATCTCCATGCCAACCGTTCTCTCAAAGCAGGTGTCTTCAAACTATTGGAATGCAGGCCACGGCCACCTCTTTCAATTGGTTTGCACATTTTAGACAAACTTACATAATGCATCCCTCTATTACCGTTATTCTTACACCATATAAAATTCCTACAAGTTTATCAAGATCTTCAAATACACATTTAGGGACCAGTGAGTGAGATGCGTGGAATGTGGGCAAATCTAGCAAAACAGATTTTACAATAGTCAATTTTCCTGCCAAAGACAGTAACTTATTTTCCCATTGATTCAACGTCTTCAATGCATTTTCTATGATAAATTTAAAATCTTCACATTTTAATCTTCTCAAAACTATCTTCAATCCAAGATAATTGAGTTCTTTACATGTTTTAAAACCCATGATTTTTTTGATGCAGTTTTTCTTCTTCCTTCCCACGTGTTTACCGAACAACATTGCATATTTGTTTAGATTAATTTGCTGCCCAGTCCATTCACAAAATTGAGTAAGATTTCCTTTATTCTTTTAACCTTCTTTCTATTTGATTTAGAGAACATGATAACATCATCTGCATATAGTGGGAAATTCTAGGTCCCTCCGGATTGATTTTGATGTCACAAGAGCTTTGTTCAAATGCATTTGAGAGAAGTTGAGTGCAAAGAATAAAAAGGATTGGAGACAAGGGACAACCTCGCCTAAAGCCGCTCCTTGCATGAATCCAATCGGAATGATTGTCATTGATGATTAAAGCAAATTTTGGATCTTCAACACATTCCAAAATGAGTTTTGTAATTTTTGAAGGAAAGTTGAAATACACCAACACTTTCCTTAGAGAAGGCCAAGCCATTGAATCATATGCTTGTTCCATATCTACTTTGAAGGAGACAAGACCATTAGAAATATTAGAGATCCTTAGTTTGTAAAAAATTTCCTGAGCCACCAAAACATTGTCTGACAATGATCTCCCCTTATTGAATGTTGTTTGCTCCATGGAGATTAGTTTTGGGATGAACATAACTAATCTATTTTGAATAATTTTTGCTGCTACCTTATAGACTGTATTACAAAGACTTACAAGTCTATAGTTAGAAGGAAGAATAGGATTAGATACCTTTGGAATAAGCACTATCAAAGTTTCCTTCCATTCTTCATTCAATTCACCATTGACAAAGAAGTGATTAATGGCCTTCCAGAAATCTGTTTTGATGATCCCCCAATAAGCTTTGATGAAAGAATTTGTGATTCCATCATTACCCGGAGCAGTATTGCCTCCCAATTGATCCAGAATTTCTTCTAGCTCTTCAATATTCAGTTCAGCCTCCAGTAACTTCTGATCCTTAGTATTTAAATGGGATTTCACTTCCGGCCAACCTTCCAGCTTGCAGCATCTCACCTCCCATTTTTTTTTGGAAAAACTGCATAAACACCTTCTCCATTTCGCCTTGTTCTTCCACTAACAGCCCATTTTCATCCTTTATCTTGATAATTTTGTTGGCATTCCTTCTAGAACTAGCATATGAGTGAAAAAATTTTGAATTTACATCACCTTCCTTGAGCCACTTGATCTTGGCTCTTTGTTTCCACCATGAATTTAATCTTGCCAAGGTTGAGTTCAATTCATTCACCTTATTTTTTAGACTCCAGTAGTCCTATTCAGAGAGAGCACCAAGAGAAGATTCTTTGTGTTGGAGTTCCATAATTTCTTCCATAAGATTATCTTTTAGCTTTTAAATCCTTAAGCTTAGATTTTCTCCAAAAATACAAAGATTTCAATGAATTTTTAAACTTTTTATTAAGCACTTAAGAGCAATTGCCTTCATAGTTTTTATTCCATTCCTTCCTTACAACAGCAAATGAAGCTTGATATGATGCCCATGTTTTTTCAAACTTGATCTTCCTATTTGAAGTAGCTTTGAAGTTCTGAAATTGCAATGTTATCGGACAATGGTCTGAGGCAATCCTTGCCAAATGCCTCACTACCAAATGGAAAGGGGAGCTTAATTAATGACACACCTATCCAATCTTTCTAGAATCCTTGCACCACCACATTTATTGTTACACCAAGTGAACTTAGGTCCAATGAACCCTACTTCATGTAAATCATTGTTGAGTAAGCACACCTTCATTTCCTTTGGACCTTAAGAGAATGAGAACCTCCTGCCTCCGGACTTGTCTTCTTTGCTTAATAAATAGTTAAAGTCTCCTCCCACTTCCATAGGAGATTCTTTCATGGAATGCCTATCAATCATGTCCCAAAGTTCTCTCCTCTTCTGCACTTCCCTACTACCATAAACTGTAGCCACACTCCACAATTCATTATTAGAAATTTTAAGATCTCCAATCACTATTTGAGAAGTAAAATCAGAAACTGTGAATTCAACTTGTCTCGAATACCAAAGTAATAAAATTCCACTAGATAAACCATATGAAGGGACCAAGAAAAAGTCCCATTCATTGCCAACCATATTATTGATTTCATTCCTATCAACTTCAGATATTTTGGTTTCAACCAAACCCAAAAAAACTACTCCATTATTTTTAATAAATTCCTTAATATAGAGAGAAGCACTCCTCTTCCTTGCTCCTCTACAATTCCAAAAAACTATGGAATACATTGAAAGAGAATTTGGGGATTAACACCCAAATTAGCTTTCCCTTCAAGCTCCAGTTTTCTACTTCTAGTAGAAGAATTGATTGGACCCAAATCTCTCAATTTCTTAGGAACTTTTTTCTTAGAAGATATGATAGAAACAACTCTCCCTTCATTTCCAGAAATCTTATTTTCACTGAAATCATATTTCAGTTCTTCTTTATCTGTCACATTTTCAGGCATACTTGTTTCACTGTTGTCTTCACAAATGGGAAACTCTTTTACAATTGTGCCTGCTTTTGAAGAGGGAATTAGTTCACCTTCCTCCAGATCTAATAAAGTATTAAAGCAATTATCATCCTTCTCAACCATCATAATTTCCTGATCACTGGAAGATTTGTCTTCACGGTTACCCGAAGACCTCCTATCTTTCATTTGTTCCACCACTTTAAACTTATCATTGTCTTCTTTTGCTTCAGATAATTTGATAGCATTCTTCTTCAATGGCATCCGATTACTTTTGCTTGTCACCCGTGAACTTGGTTTACTGCTCAAGTTATTGTATGATTTTTTCTTCACATATTTTACCAGCATCCATGGTCCATAATCCTCCTTATCAACCAATCCAGGGAACTCCATATTTTGATTATCTACCGTCTTTTCCATTGCCTCCTTATTATTGTCAATTGATATAACAGGTTTAACAACATTAATTCTGCTCTTTATTATGGCTGAAGCACATTCTTCCTTTGAATGACCAATCTTCCCGCATTCAAAACATAGATTTGGCAGCTTCTCGTATTCAATTCTCTGGAAGAATTTGTTTTCTACTCCTTCAACCCAAACTCCGGTCGGAAGCTTAGCATCTAAATCTATCCGGACACAGACCCTACCAAATTCTCTTCGGGACCATTGGAACACATTGCCTTTAATCAAGTAAGGCTCACCCACCATGGAAGTTATGCGACAGATGTTAATTTCACCCCAACAATATAATGAAAGATTTGGTAATATGATCCATATAGGAGCGAAAAGACCTTTCAGTGAATTTGGATCAAACTCTTGGGTCCATCTTTCAATCTCCACAATGTTCCCATTAACAAACCAGAGATCATTGGTTAGAATTACCTCCATTTGTTCTGATTTAGAGAAAGAGCATAAGATCCATCCCTTTCCAAGCACTGTTAGATGAAAATTTCCATAGTTACCCCATTGTCTTCTCAACTCAATGCTTATTGAAGAAAGAGGGATATTACCTCCAAAGATTTTCACCACCAAAGCCTTTTCAAGATTCTTGGAGTTCTCCATAACTTTTTCAGCATTAAGCATGAATGTTTTTCCATCACTAGTTGTGGATTTACCGAAATCCAAATCAGCAACCCTGATATTTTCTTTTTTGAGCTAGGCATTAAGTAGATTACCTAGATTATTCCTCTTTGGCATTTCATCATTCATCTTCTCACATCTTCCCAATTCACCAGTTTTGCATATCATCACCATCTCCATATCAGCTAACACATTATCTTCAGCTGCAACTAACAAATTCCTGCCAGAATTTTCAGCCACATTTGATTCAGTCCCCATTCTTACATAAGAATCACCTTTATCTCCACAATCATATACCAAATTCACTGCATCTGATCCATAATTTGTCGTAGATTTAAAGTTTGAATAAGGAGAAAATGTTTTATCTCCCTTAATCAACTTGGGTTTACCCAACTTCAGAACTTCCTCCAGATTGCCCTGCAAAAGGATTCCCTTGCCCTTGCCAACGATTTCTGGCATTTTTTTCCTCATTTCCTGTCCACCTTCATTGATTATTAAAGGCTTGTTCATCTTAACAAGAACCTTTACACCATGGTAGAGATTAACTCTGTCATCTCCGAAAGCAGGGGAGAAGACGTAGCATTCCGAGATCCTCCATTCGTTGGACGTCCCGAAGGACATTTCTTCTTTAACGGAGCACCGGCCATAGGTGGCCGGCGACTGTTCACCGTCATCATCTCTGACGATGAAGCCGCGAAAATAGATTTTTGAAATTTCAGACTTTCTCTCTCCTCTGAATGTGTAATTGTTTATGAAGTCCTCAATTTTTCCATTAGAAATAATCAATAAATTTTCAAATATTAAAACTCAATCATAGCTTAATTATTTGGAAATTCAACTAATAAGTAATCCCAATGTAATTACTAATGAAAGCTCACCACACACCACTCGATTCACTTCTCAATGATTAAGCTTTGATTAAACTTAAAATAAAAAGTTGAAAAGCATGAAATGAAAGTAGGATTTATTTATAGTGGCATTTGAAAATATATAAATAAAATAATAACCCTTAGTCTTATAAATTTGATAACTATCAAAATATAGTTAAATATATATAATTATATATATATATATATATATTACTGGATGCTTCT
>NW_021320070.1:5887988-5928100 GCF_001605985.2 Dendrobium catenatum | reverse complement strand
CTTATCTCCTCCACAATCCATGTATAGTTAGAAATGAAATTTGAGACAGAAAAACTGCTTCTGTCATAAGGGATTTCAAAATTTAGCCATTTGAAAATACTTTTATCCAATATCCACGTGTCATTGAATACATCAATATCCTCTCCATTTGCAATATTCCATCTAATTAAAGGCCTCAGAGATTTACCTCCATACTTGATGATTCTCCAAGCTGATGAACCCGTCCTCCATGTGTTATTCTCCCACAAATTTCCATATTTTGGATAGAACACTTTATGAAGTAAAGAGTCTTTTTCATTCACATACTTCCAAGCTAATTTAGCTATCAACGGTCCCACTTTACTCGAGCAAGAGTGAAGTGCTCTACCTCCCCATTTCATCGGCAAACAAATTATTTCCCAATTGACATAAGAATTCTATTTCTCCCATTTATTTTATTCCAAATGAAGCATCTATAAATCTTGTATACCTCTTCAAAAATACTCTTAGGAACCAAAGAGTTTTTATAATGGAAAATAGTGTAAGCTACCAAAAAAGATTTTGTAAGCAAAATCTTACCAGGTAAGGAAATAAATTTCCCTCCCCATATATTTGCCATTCTTATTGCCTTTTCAACAATAAAATGAAAGTCTTCTCTTACTAACCTCCTAAATGCCAGCTTGACTCCAAGGTATAAAATCCCCTTCACTATTTTGAACCCCATTAATAGAGAGATCTTCTTCTTCCTTCTTCTATTAACCATTTTACCAAAAATCATACAAGATTTATTGGTATTAAACCTTTGTCACGACCATCCACAGAAGTATTCCAAAATTTCTTTTATCCCCTTGACTGCTTTCATATTAGTTTTTGAGAAGATAATCACATCGTTCGCATATAACAAATGAGAAATTAAAGATCCATTTAAACTCAACCGAACACAATTAGAATCTTCTCTTTGTTTAAAAGCATTAGACAACAATTGAGAGCACAAAATAAATAGAAATGGGGACAAGGGACAACCTTCTCTGAATCCACTTCTTCCACTTATCCAATTAGAAAGATTACCATTAATCAAAATGGAGAATTATGAATCTTTAACACACTCAAAAATCAGCTTAGAAAAAATAGAAGGAAAACCAAAATAATCCATTGCTTTCTCCAAGGTTGGCCATCCCATCGAATCATATGCCAGCTCCATATCTATTTTAAAGGATACAAAACCTTTAGAAGATTGAGAATGTTTGAATTTATGCATAATCTCTTGAGCTATCAACACATGGTCTGATAAAGATCTTCCTTTCACGAATGCAGCTTCTTTTTTAGTTATTAGTTTAGGAATAATAGGAGACATCCTATTCATAAGCATCTTTGCCGCCAATTTATAAACAGTGTTACATAAGCTTATAGGTCAAAAATCAGACGGAGTCAATGGGTTGCTTACTTTTGAAATAAAAACAATAATTGTTTCCTTCCATTTTGAATCCATAATCAATGTTTTTAAAAAATAATTGATAGCATTCCACAAGTTAACTTTAACTATCTCCCAATATGCTTTAAAGAAGGAAAAAGTAATGCCATTATTACCTGGAGAGATATTTATTTCACTATGCTTAATCACTGTTTCCATTTCTTCATTTGTTAAAGTTTTGTTTAAAATTTTTCTATCTCCATCATCCAGCATTCTTCACGGGCTAGGCCAATCATCCAACTTACAAACTCTATTTTCCATTTGTCTTCGAAAAACTAAACCATCACATCCTCTATTTGTTGTTGCTCCTCCACAATCTCTCCATTTCCATTTTTAATCTTATCAATAAAATTGGAATTCCTTCTTGTCGAAGCAAATGTTTGAAAGAATTTAGAATTTCGATCTCCCTCCACCATCCACTTCACCTTATCTCTTTCCCTCCACCAAGTGTCCAACTGAGCAAGAGTTGAATTGAGATCACACATTTTTACTTTTTTTTTTGAAACTATGCTAAAGAAATGCTATTAAAAGAGAAAAGAAACCATCAAGCCTAGATACAAACTAAAACGATACCATCTCTTCTTTGATCAAATCGATCAAAGGACACGGGATGCTTTCAAAAGAAAAACTATCAAAAACAAAATTACCATCAATGGCTAAAGCAGCACACAAATCAGCTACTTTATTACAATTCCTATTTACATGATGAAAAACAACCTTATTAAAATCCTTTAAGAATAGCAGATCCTTGACCGGCCACTTATCCACCTCCCAATCAATTTTCTTCAAAGAATTTTGTAAGAAAGTAATCACATTGATATTATCACTTTCAATGATAATACCATTGCTTTCAAGCATCCAAGTTTGTATGAAGTCTCTAATATCCACAATAACCTCCATCTCAAGTTGTGCAATATCCCAATGTAGCTTATGTTTTCCAAACACAAGAAGAAGTCTTCCTTTATGATCCCTAAAGATACTACCAATACCACCTTGATTTGAGCTTAACAGTCATGCATCCACATTTATCTTGATCCAATCTAGTGGTGGAGGGTGCCAAGTAGCAAAGAACTCCCTTGGGAGATTAGCACCCCAGCTAACTAGATAAGGAGAAGATTTTAAAACAACCAAAGAAAGTACATTAGTAGCCACAACAGAACACGGAAGAGTTGCCTTATTATGCTTCACTGAATTGCGGTTTTTCCAATTTAAAAACACAGCAACACAATAAACTCTAACCGTTCTAGAATTCTGTACAGCCATCCTCTTTAGCTCATGAAAACAACCTTCTAGAGATCGGAATAAAGGAATACTGAACCCCCATTCACGAAGTTTATTAAATACTTCCTGAAGATATTTGCACTGGACAATAACATGCTCATAGTTTTCAGCTTCCAGAAAGCCTCTAGCACACCGATCGTCATTAGTAAGTCTACGAAACTTGAGAAAATGATTGGTAGGAATAGTAAATTTGCTAAGCCGCCACAAAAAAATTTCCACATTATAGTTAAGCTTTAAACTCTTAAGCCAACTATAAAAACCATCAACATCCCTAATTCCTTTATCTATCATTATTCTGTCATAAGCCACAGCAGATAAGGATTTACCTGAGAATTTACAAACTGTTTCCAGCTGATCCTCCCTATTCACATCCAGCTTCACATTTCTGATTAGTCTCACTAGATCCTTATGGAAACAATTGAGTAGTTTGTCTTCATCCCACTACCCTGTATCCGAAATAAACTGTTGAACATTCAAATTCTCCAAAGCTTTGCAATCCAAAAATGTAGGCCACTCATTTAAACATCTTTCAAATAACCAGACATCATTAAGCACTTGAATTTTGTCTCCTCTTCCCACTTTCCATCTAAATATGCTTTAAACATTTTCCACCATCTTTTAAAACTTTCCAAACATTTGAAGAACAGTTCCTACAATTTTCTTCCAGCACATTATCACAATACTTTGCCAACAGCGTTCGGTGCATAAGAGACTATGGATTTTGAATAAAATTCTAGGAAAGTCTAGCCGTAAAGCTCCAGATTTATTTACAAAAGAGTGCACACCCAAGCCGCCAGCACTTCTAGTATTGCAAATATCCTCCCTTGAAACATAACGTAATCCAAATTTCCCATCTTGCTTATGCCAAATGAACCTCCTACATAATTTTTCCACCTTCCGAATCACTCTCTTAGGAACAAGAGAATGAGTAATAGCAAAGCACGGTAAAGAAATCAAAGAGTTCTTTACAAGAATAATCTTCCCTCCCAAAGAAAGGGACTTTTTCCCCCACACATTGAGTTTGTCAGTTACATGGCAAAGTAAATCCTGAAAATCAACAACACCCAGTCTTTTTAAGGATATTTTAATTCCAAGATATTGAAGTTCTTTAACAACCTTGAAGCCAAGGATTTTTGCCACCATTCTCCTACAGGATATGTTAAAAAACTTACCAAAAATGATTTTAGATTTGTTAGCATTAACTCTTTGCCCTGTCCAACAACAAAAATCCTTCACAATATAGTTAATCAACCGAGCAATGGGAGTAGAAACTCTGGAGAAGAGAAGAACATCGTCCGCGTATAGAAGATGAGAGATAGTTAGACCTCCAGAAGATACTCGAATGCCCAGTAACTGACCTCTTTGTTCGATGGCACTAGACAGCAATTGAGAACATATAATGAAAAGATACAGTGAGAGAGGGCAACCTTGCATGAATCCATAGTGAGCATCAATCCAATTTGTGTTATTTTCATTAATAATAATAGAAAATCTAGCATTCACCACACACTCAATTATATGCTTAGAAAAGGTAACTGGAAATCCATATAATTGGAGAATTTGATTCAATGTTGCCCAGCCCATACTGTCGTATGTCTGCTCCATGTCAATTTTCACTACCATCAATCCTTTTCTATTTTTAGAAACCTTGAATTTATTAAAAATTTCCTGTGCCAATAGACAATGCTCGGACATTGACCATCCTGGAATAAAGGCCACTTGCTCCTCACAAATCATTCTTGGTAGACAATTCTTCAACCTGTTAACCAACATAGTGGCCATAATTTTATATGTGCTTTGACACAAGCTGATGGGCTGGAAATTAGAAGGCATTAGTGGGTTTTTACATTTAGGAATTAAAACAACAAGAGTTGCTTTCCAATCTTTATGCATCACACCACCTTTTAAAAACTTCTCAATTTCTTTCCAAGTAGTTTCACCTACTATATTCCAGTAACATTTAAAAAAAGATGAAGTTACTCCATCAATACAGGAGATTTATTATTCCCTTGCTGAAATACAGAAATCCTGCAGTCTTCCTTAGTAAAAATTGCGTTAAGCAATGCAGCAGCATATTCATTCAGCTTTTGATTTTCTGTAGGTAGCGGCCATCCAGAGAGTTCACAACTTCTATGCTCCCATTTGTTCAAAGAATTGTGAGAAAACTTGCTCAATTTGATCATCCTCTTCTACTAAAGTATTATTCACATCCTTAATCTGTCGAATCCAATTGGCATTTCTACGAGCAGATACAAAATTATGAAAATCTTAGAGTTAGAATCACCTTCCTCATGCCACCTTGCCTTCGCTCTTCGGTTCCACCATGTAGATTATCTTCTAAGTGTAATATTCAGCTAATGTATCTTCCTTCTCAGAATAAGCAAGTCTTCATTATCAAGCCCCAAACCCACAGCCTCTTTAATTTGAAGATCCATAATCTCACTTTTAAGATTCTCCTTTAATTTGTACATACCCGGCATTTATTTTTGTTCCAGAAAGATAAAGCTCTCAATATCCTCTTTAATTTTCTATGAAGAACCTCCTCTTCTTCACCAAAATCTTCCTTTCTCCAAGAATTCTTCATAATACTCCATGCAGCCAGATAAGACATCCACGTATCTTCAAATCTAATACACATGGACCTGTTGATCTTTTTAACATCCAAATTAAGTACAATAGGGCTATGATCCTATGACACCCTTCCTAAATGCTTAACTTTAGCAAATGAAAAGCAGAGGAATTGATCAAGCATCTATCAAGCCTCTCCCAAATCCTTGAAGAGCCTTCTTTATTATTGCACCAAGTAAAACTTGGTCCAACAAAACCTGCAACATGAAAATCAGCATTAGTTAAAACTCCATCTTTCTAGGGCCTCTAGAGAATAAGAAATGTTTGCCACCCTTCTTCTCTTCTTTATTAAGAATGCAGTTAAAATCCCCCCCCCCCCCACAATAGCGGGACCAGCATCCTTTAAACAAGTATCCAGAGATCTCCATAAACTACTTCTCTCATTATTACATCGACTACCATAAATCGTAGCCACCTTCCATACACCCAAAGATGGTGTATTAAGAGATCCAATCACCATCTGAGAAGAGCTTCTTTCAACAACAAAAGAAACGATCTTCGTGTTCCACAAGACCAAGATACCACCAGCAGTACCCACGGCTGGATAATGAAAAAACTCCCATTCCTTCCAAATAATCAAATAAACTTCCATTCTATCAATATTTGATAGCTTGGTTTCCATCAACCCAACAAAACAAACGCCATGGTCTCTAACTATCTCCTTTAGATATAAGGAAGCCTCTTTCTTCCTAGCTCCCCTGCAATTCCAGAAAATTAAGGAATTCATTTGATTTCCATCAGGGAGACATCCCCACCTAGCAAATTGCTTTTTGTCTCCTTCTTCTTTTTCCTATGTTCTAGATCCAAAGGCCCAAGAAACTTCAACTCCTTAGCTAACTTAACCTTCAACTGACTATTATTATGTGGAAGAACAATCTCCACAATCTCTGGCAACTCAACTACATCCGCGCACTTCTGTTGATGATCCAAACATGGGTGATCCGTCACTTCCTCTTATTTAATTTCATTATCCAGAACATTAAATTTATTTTAGACAAGAAGCCCCCCAGCATACTCATTGTCACAAACATCTTTATGGATAATATTTACATTATCCATAACCTTCTGATCCATCTGAAATTCAGGTACCACCACAGCTTCTTTAAACAAAGTCTGATTATGTTCTGTATCAGACAGAGGAACTTGAGCCAGAGTTTCAGTACTCGAAGTATTTTTTACCATATTTATCCACAGTCATAGCCTTATTGTTACAAACCCTCCTATTTTTGAACTTAACATGAATCTACGGTCCGTAGTTGCCATAAGTTCCTTTATCACCATCACTGTCCTCCTTCCCATCAGCACCTTTTTTAACATCAAATTTCTTTACTGGTTGTTCCACAGGTATCTTCTTTACATTCTCAGAACACAGCTTGCTCTCATGACCAACCTTCCCGCATTGATAACAAATCAAATTAATCTTCTCATATTCGATCCTTTGGAAGAATCAGCCAGCAATTCCATCAACCCACACACCATTAGGTAAACTATTTTCCATATTCATTCTAATACACACCCGGGCAAACTCCCGTTTCCCCCACTTAAGTGAGTTACCATCCAACAACATTGGGGCCCCAAAACTTGAAGCAATCCGAATGATGTTTTCCTCATCCCAGCAATACAATGGTAAACAAGGAAATCAAATCCAGACCGGTGCCATAATCCCTCTGAAGGAATTAGGATTAAAAGACGGAGACCATTTATCCATCCCTACAATATGGTCACCCACAAACCATGGGACACCATTCAGGACTTCCTCCATTGCTTCAACTGACTTAAACAAACATAGGATCCAATTTAATCCAATGGATGTCATATGAAAATTTTCGAACTTACTAAACTATCTCCTCAACTCCACGCGGCAAAGAGGGAAAGAGATTTTATCTCCTAACACCTTTACAACCAGGGAGTGCCTCAGAACTTCCGAGTTTATCATTGCCTTGTCCACGTTGAGCTTAACTGCCATACCATCTTCAGACCTTTCTGATATCAACTTATCATTAGTTATCTTGATATGTTGCATCCTCTTCCAGGCTTGCTTAAAACTTCCCTTCATATCATTCACACCAGACTCCTGATGATCAAGAATCTTGTCTGAGTTCAAATTCTTAAGAGGAAATTCATCAACCATTTCCTTTGAAGATTCATCAATCTCAGAAACCAAATCCCATCCAATTAGGTCTTCATAAATTCAAGCAAACTTTTTAACTTTCAAGATCGCACCCATCAATGCAGATGCATTTAAAAAATTACCAAGAACATCCTTTTTATTCATTGAAGCATTGAAAACTTCTGAATTCTGATCCTCAACAATCTGTTTACCTTTACCAATACTCACCTCTAGCTGAACCAGAGATTTCGCACCTTCCCTAATCTCAATTCCTCCACCAACCTTGCCAATACCACGAATGGTACATGCCGGACGATGCAACATAAAGATCCAAACCAAGAAAAACCACCGATCATGGGATCGAAGAATAGCTGGCGACAAGAATTTCCGATCGTGCAAAGCCCATGAACAAGAAATTGAAAAAACAAGACTTTCTCTCTCTAGAAATCTAGGAGCTTCTCTCTCTACCCTATCCAAGATTATTAGAAAGCTGAGCCAAAAGCTGAGGATGGTGGGACAATAATTCTCTATTTAAGCTAAACCAGAATTTGGGCACACACTTTTACTTTTAAAAACCAATAATCATCCTTTGAAAGACCACCTTCTATTGCTTCTTTTGTTTGTAGATCTTCAATTTGCTTCAATAGTACCTCCTTTAATAAAAATAGACTTTTTTGTTTATCTTAGCTCCAATAAAAAAGAGCCTTTAGAGCTTTCTCCATTTTATAATTCAAGATATGGGAGAAGCTACCAATAGATTTCTTCACCCATATCTTTCTCACTACTGCAACCGAAGCCTTATTGGAAGCCCAAACATCTTCAAACATGAACACCTTCTTAGATGAAGACTTAACCAAGAGATTTAATATGACTGAGCAGTGATCTGAAGCTACCCGAGCCAAGTGTCTCACCAGCAACCTATGAGCAAAATTCAATGCAACTGAGTTTAAGAAGCATCTGTCTAGTCTTTCAAGTATCTGATTCACACTGGATTTATTGTTACACCAAGTATACTCTGGACCCACATATCCTACTTTAGGGAAATCATTACAAGCTAAAAAAGATTTCATCTCCTTTGGACCTAGGAAAAACATGAATCTTTTTCCTCCCCTCTTGTCTTCTTCAGAAAGAATACAATTAAAATCTCCTCCCAATACCATAGGCAACTCCATTAAAGAATAGAATTCCATCCCCTCCCAAGGCCTTCTTCTTTTGTAAACATCCTTGTTACCATATATTTATACGATCCTTCATTTGTCTCTACTAGGAACCTCCAAATCATCAATTATAAATTGGGAAGAAGATTCTAAAATTTGAAATTTTGCAAAGCTAGCTTTCCATAACACAAGAATACCACTTGACAATCCTTTTGAATAAACTTGAAAGTATTCCCATTTTGTACCAATCAAAACTGATCCACATCCCTTCTATCAATATTAGAAATTTTGGTTTCAAGTAAACCAATAAAAAAAACCCCATGGTCTTTATCAACCTCCTTCAATTATAGAGAAGCTTTTTTCTTCCTAGCACCACTACAATTCCAAAAAGCTATGGAAGACGTCATTAAATAAGAGGGGATAAAGTCCCCAACTTATCTTTACCATCCCCTTCAGCTCTCCTACTCGTAGGAGACAAATTAATAGGTCTCAAACCTTTTAGTTGTTTAGTACCTTTTCTTTTAACATTAGAGGAATCACCTTACTTCATTTAAACCAAATTCATTTCCTCCAAATTAACTTTGAGGTTGACATCTGCTTCTTTATTAACCTCACTTAAATCATCATGTTTATCTCCAACAACAACTTCCTTTGTACTTACTATCTCTCCTTCCTCCACCAATCCATCTAGAATATTAAATTATTCTCAAATGCAATACTAGATGATTTGGAAGACTTACTATTAGCTTTAGTGGCATTTGAAGCTACAAAATGCACTATTTCTTGCATTACATCCTTCTCTGAGCCTTCATGTTGACTTGATTTCCCTGTTTAAATAGAGATAACCTCTTTCCATTTTTACTTCTTGGCATCAACCAAGATATGCTTTTGTTTACCTGAGACTACCTAAGCATTTTTGACCACCATTTCATCCTTGTTTTGTGGGGTATTCTTTCTGAAAGCAAAGATTTTATTTCTTCTTTTCCCATAATTCACTTGCAACCATGGGCCATATCCTTCAATATAAACACTTGTAGTCTCGACTTGCATTTTATTCTTCTCTGTTTGAATGACTTCCGCCCTTTGCTTATGTGAATTGCAAGCTTCTTTTGAAATGATATCTCCTTCCATATTATTTTCTAAGCAATCTTTCTTCATGTGTCCGATTTTACCACAACCAAAATAAAAGTTTGGAATCTTTTCATATTCTAATTTTTGAAAGAATTTTCCAGTTCTTCCTTCAACCCATACTATAAGAGGCAATTGAGCATCCAATTTGATACGAATACAAATCCTCCCGAACTCCCTCCCTCTCCATTGAAACATGTTCCCATTAATCATGTAAGGTTTCCAATCATCGATGCAATTATGCAAATATTGATTTCATCCTAACATTGTAAGGGAAGGTTAGGCATCCTAACCTATATTGGAGCTGTTAAGCCTTTTAAAGAAGTGGGAGAGAAATTTGGCGACCATTTGTCCATACCAATAATTTGTCCATTAACAAACCAAGGCCCGTTAGAGAAAACAGCTTCCAATGTTTCTATTTCATAGAATGAACATAGAAACCAGTCCAAACCGAGCATAATAAGATGAAATTTCCTAAAAGAAGACCATTGCCTCCTTAACTCAGTACTCACTATAGGAAAAGGAACATTACCTCCAAAAACTTTAACTACTAGAGAGTTTTGTAGTTTTCTAGTATTGTCCAACTCCTTCTCAACATGTAATGTAACTTATGAACCATCTTTTGATAAGAAATCTCCCAAATCAAGTTTTAATACCTTAATATTCTACTTCTTACACCAAGCATTTTGTTGGTTTGAATTCGTCGATCTTACTAAAACAACATTCTGGGCTCCAGAACACATTCCTAAATCTCCCGGAATGCACTCACAAACCATTACCTAATCAGATGTTTTATTTTTATCAAATTCTTCACTATCAATAGCAGCTTTCATCATCAAAATTGTTGAGTTTTTAACAACTTCATAATCACATTCAGGGAGCAAATCATTTGAATTAGCATCAATTTTTAGATTAACAAAACCTTTATCCTCCCTTAATTTATCATCAAGTATTTTAAAAAATTGTTTTGATGACCGAGAAGCATTATCATTTGAATTTGAATCCATTAACCTTCCAGACAGTTTTCTAGTTTTAAGTTGAATCTTCACTATTTCTTCAGCTACAACATTTTTCCCCTTTCTGATCACTTTTGAAATTTTCTTGTAAGAAAGAAATCCTACTTCATTAATAACCAAAGGCATACCAGTTCTCACCTTAGGTTTTGATCCATGAGAAAGACCAGGAACTCCATCACCAAATGCTGGAGGGGACGACAAAAATGTCAGAATAGGAATCTGAGAAATCCCACAGCTGCTCAATGAAGATCTAATGGACTATTGGCCTGAGATGGACGGCGACCCTCTGTCGCCATTAACCTTGCTGGCAAACTCGCAAACTTGAAATTTGAAAAATAAAGCTGATTCCACTTATTTCCTCAGTCCTTCTCTCACTAGTTTCTCTCTAGCATTTCTTCCTAACTTCAATTCACTAGTGAATCTCACTCAAAGCATTCACTTGGGGAATGGGAATTACAAGTGTATCTTTCCAATTAGTTGGCTTAACAATTATTTGAAAAAAGAAGTTAATTGCATTGCAAATTTCTATTTTGATAATTTCCTAATAAAACTTAAAAAAAGAAAAAGAAATTCCATCCAAACCTTGTGATTTATTTTTCCCCAGTTTAATGAAAGCCATCTTGAGTTCTTCTTTAGAATATTTAGCTTCTAACATAAGTTGATTATATTAATTTAACATGTTATCTTCATGAAAGGCTGACCATTCATTTATGAGCATTATTTTTTTTTTTTTTTTTTGAAATAAATTCATAGATGCATTAAAAAGTTAAATGCAAAGCAAATACAATCAGAAAAATTTAGCCCAACCCTAATCCTTCACATTCCTCCTTTAATATGTAGAGGAAGGAATGGGGGATATCCGCATTATTGAGTTCTTCCCAAATAAAACTCTTTTTGCAAGCCAAATTAGCACAAATGTAAGCTAATTTGTTACAAATCCTATTTGAAAAAGAAAATAAAACCTGGTTAAAGTCTTGAACGAAAGCTAGATTCTCCTCAATTCTTCCCTTAATCTTCCATTTCTTCAAAGCTAATTGAAGAATTTTAATAATGTTGTGGTTGTCACCTACTATAATCATGCCTTGAGCTTCATACATCCATTCTCGCATTATATTCTTCAAGTAATAAACAGTTAACAATTCCTTTTGAGCAATGTCCCAATGCAAATATTGGGCTTCAAAAGCTAATAAAAATCTGCCTTTTGCATCTCTTATCACGCCACCAATTCATGCCGAGTAATTGCTTTTGATCGAAGCATCAATGTTTATCTTTATCCATCCAAGTGGAGGAGGACACCAAGTAGAAAACAGCCTAAGCTGATTATTATCCCAGTTGTCCGGATGTAAATTGATAAAATTGCTTACTGTAGCCAGAGAAATTGTATTAGATGCAATTTGAAAACCAGAGTCTTCACTAATCCCATCCACCAACTTACATCTGCTTTTCCAAGTTAAGAAGGCTGTTGTGCAATATATGTTTGCCATTAAAAGATTAGTAGTTGAGACACTTTCTAATCCATCCAAACAAGCTTTAAAATATGCAAACAACAGAATATCGAATCCCCATTTGTTTAATAAGATAACAATCATCTGTAATTTCATACATCTACCAGCTATATGGCAGTTCTCTTCATCATCTACACAGCCTCTCGGACAGCTTGAACCATTGGAAAGTTTTCTTTTCACTAGAAAAGCACTTGAGGTGATTGCTTCATTGTTGAGTCTCCACCAGAACAACTCAATTCTGGGTCTACTTGAAATGAACGATGTGGTTCCTGATGCAACGTAACCTTGCACACACACATGGGAAAATTTTGGTCTATTTTTAGAGTTCTCTATTTTTAGTCACATCATTCGGAATGATCCACAAATTATCCTGGATGATCTATTAAAAATAAAAACCCTAATTAGGGCATCCTGGTTAAGGAAGCCATATTTAACACATCATCCTAGATGATATTTGTAAAGTTTGGGATGATAGGCTCAAATCAGTAAGAATCAACTGCTATATTTGTTTAGGTATTATTTATTTTTGGATATTGTCCAGGACAATATCTTGGACGATGCAAAATAATTACCCCTAAATTAATCTGCCTATTAAGGAAAGAAATTGAGGTTTTGATTACTCGATTCAATCATCTTGGACGATCGCAGGATCGGCCGGGACAATCAGTTCAAAAAACCTTATTTCTTTCTAGAAGGTCTTCATCAGCCAGTTGCCTTCAGGGCGATGGTCTGGAAATTTTTTTAAGATTTGAACTAATCATTCAGGATAATCATGAGATTGACCTGGATGATCAAGATATTTTTTCATCATCCAGACATCCCTTCAGTTCAATTGTCAGGACTATATTCAAGGATTTGTACTAATCATACTGGATGATATCCTATTGGCCTGTACGATACGAACAAAAATCTTTTAATTGTCCCAAACCATCCAGGCTGATTGACCAATATTTACACTGATCATCCAAGATGATATTTATATCATCCTGGATGATAAAGTCAGTTTGTATAAAATAAGAGCTATTTGAAAACTCTTCTATTAAAGAGCTCTTTTTCTACCCAAGAGCTTATCTTTTGCTGTTGTGTTGACCTGAGAGAGCCTAGAGGAGAGGGAGAGAGAGGGAGAGAGAGAGAGAATCTTATGAGGGGTAGTTTGTGAGGGGTTTCACAAAGGTTGCTTCAAGAAGGGATCCAAGTCATCCTCTTTTATCATCATCCCTTATTCTTGGAGGTTCAAGAGATGTTCACTTCAATAATCAATTAAAGTTCTCTGCCTGCTTCAGGAGGAAGCAAAAGGAGTTGAGTTCTCTACCTCACCGGTGTTAAAGAAAAGGAGGTTTTATACAGGCTTCGTCGCCTTGCTATGGGAGCAAAAGGAGAGTTACTGAGTTTAATGTAATACTTGGAGGGCATCTCCGGAGAGTGGACGTAAGTCGAGTTGACCAAACCACCATAAATTTTTATGTTTCTTTTCTACTACTTTTTTTTTGCATTTAATTTTTGCATGTTGAATTTCCTTGTTGTGAATTTTTGTTTGTTTAAGTTTTGTTTGGATTGTGAAAGATTTTTTAAAAAACCAATTCACCCCCCCCCCCCCCCCCCCCCAATTCACCCCCCCCCCCTCTTGGTTAGCTTGGGCTAGTTCATAAGGGCTTAACATTCCTAATGAACTTTCAAGTGGTATCAGAGCGAGATTCATAAAAATGAGTTTTTGAAAACTTTTGAATTTTGATCCATGGCTAACTCTGGTAATCGTAATACTGTGGAAGGGTATTTTATTACCCTACCACACTTATTTGACAATATTTCTTTTTATTTTTGAAAAACTTGCATGTCTATATTTTTATAATCAATTGACTATCGCATGTGGATGCTTGTTAAAGAAGGATATTCACCTCCTTCATGTGAAATTAATGAAATTAAAACTGCACTTCCTTTTATTGAATGGACTTTTAAATATAGGGATTTAGTACAACTTAATGCAAAATATTTGAACTATTTTTTCTGTGCTTTAAAATCTGAAGACTACATGCGTGTTTCAACTTGTGCTACTCGTAAATAGATTTGGGATAGATTGTGTATTACTTATGAAGGAAGTGAAGTTAAGAAATATTGATTGAATATTTTATTGCATGATTATAAACTTTTTGTATTAAATCTTTTGAATAAATTTCTAAAATGTATTCAAGATTTACACAAATTATTTCCTCTTTGCATGTCTTAGGACAAGAACTCACTAACTATCAAAAAGTGAATAAAATTTTAAGAGGCTTGCCTTCAACTTTTGATGCTAAGATCACTGTAATTTATGAATCTAAACATTTGAATACTTATTCAATTAATAACTTACTTGGATCACTCATTGGTTGCAAGCAAGGGGTGAATCAAAGAAATTTTAATGCAGGTGAGAAAAAGGAGAAAACTATGGCACTGAATGCCAGTAACACGGACACTGATTCTTCAAGGTCTTAAAGTGATTATATTGCCTTAATCATGAGGTAATTCAAAATCTTTCTACGGAAGAAGCATAAGAACCCTCATAAGTGGAATAAAGGTAAGGGTAATAAAAATTTTAAGAGTTCTAATGATACTATTTATTTTGAATACATGAAGCCATGATATGTTAAAGTTGAATACCCTATACTTAAAACTCATCCTATCATGGAGAAGGGTAAGGAGAAAACAAAGTTTAAAAAGGACAAAAAGAAGTTCCAAAAGGCATTATTGGTAGATTCTGCATCTGACTCCTCTGAGACTAAAGCTGAAGAGGAGACTACAAACTTGTGTTTGATGGCAGACAAAAATCTTAGCCAAAGTGACCAAGAAGAGGTTTGTGAACTAACCTATGAGCAACTACTTAAAGTTTCTGAACAAATTCATGCATCATATAGGAAACTTAAGAAAACACATACTAGCTTGAAATTGGAGTTTTTAAATTTTTAAAAAGAGTATGAAATTCTTCTTAAAGATCATTCTATAATTGATAGAAATCACATGTCATTACTTGATGAGTTTGATGCAGTAAACAAAAAGCATACTGAATTATCAAATACACATAATTCCTTGAAGTCATCCCATGCTGAGTTAGAAAAGGAGTTTAAGAAATTAGGAAATGTCAAAGCTTTTTAAAATAATAAATCATCATTGCACGCATCACATAACTTTAAAAAGAAGCATCACCACCTGAGTAGATTAGTACATCCTTTTCCTAGTGTTAGATGTTTTTCATATGTCAAGTTAGGTCACATTGCACACACTTGCACCATTCACTGTAGTACACATTGGGTGTGGAAACCCAAATTGCATGATTCAGAATATAACACACATGCATTGCATTCTACTTTTCATAAGAAGGGACTCAAATATATTTAGGTTCCTAAATTTGACATTTGATAATTTTGTAGGCTTGCTCTCATAAAAGGCCTCGTGAGAGCATGTGGTACTTGGACAGCGGATGCTCACGACACATAACTAGATATTTCAATTAATTCATCTTATTAAAGACCAGGACAGGAGGCAAGGATACTCTTGGAGATAACACCACCAGGAAAGTGGTGGGCACATGTATAATTAGAAACTCTAAGAACATTTTGATTTAAGTTGTTTTGCTTATAGATGAACTGAAACACAACTTGCTTTGCATCAGTCAGCTTTGCGATAAGGGCTTCATCATAAAATTCTTGGAAAATACCTATATTACAAGCATAAATAACAACACTATTTTATAGGGAATGTGGATAAATAAAGTTTACATGCTTGAATTAAATAATATTAAAAGTGCTGCTTCATTTTACTAAAAAATTGCTTTTGATGATTCATGGTTGTGGCATAGGAGATTATGTCATGCTAGTATGAAAACCCTTAAAAGAGTGACCTAGAAAGACCTAGTTAGAGGTGTCCCCAAACTTAAATTCTCTAAATACAACCTTTGTGATGCCTGCAAATTAGGAAAGCAAGTCCATTCCTCTTTTCTCTCCATTATGGATATTAGCACCTCTAGACCTTTAGAAGTCCTCCACATGGATTTGTTGTGACCCATTAGCACTGCTAGCTTAGGAGGGAAATTCTATGGTTTTGTGAGTGCTGATGAATACTCAAGATTTACCTGGATTAGATTTCTATCAGATAAGAATGAGTCTTTTGATGAGTCTAGATCCTTCTTCAGTTGGATTCAGAAAACATTAGGTTTGCGAGATTTTGACCATCCATAGTTACCATGGGGTAGAGTATGAAAATGAGAGATTTGGAGACTTCTATGAGGTTAAGGGGAGTGTAGACACCACCCTTTTTTCGAGAAAAGTAGAAGATAATTTACTCATTATTTAGATCTATGTCGATGATATACTTTTTGGATTTTTTGATAAAAGTCTATGTGATGATTTTTCTAAAATAATGAGTAGGGAGTTTGAGATGAGTATGATAGGAGAGTTGTCATACTTTTTATGGTTTAGCATAAGATAACTGAATGATAGAACCTTTTTAAATCAAACAATATATATATATATATATATATATTGATTTTTCATGTGTTTGGGCCTTCTCTAACCATCTCTATCCATTATCTAATTTAATAAGATTTCTCACATCATCCCAAATGATATTTATATCATCTTAGCTGATCTGTTTAATTCCCTATTTGAATTCCATCTAACGGCTATTTTGACTCTTTTGATTCTGATCTTCCTGGACGATCTCTTATCATCCTGGATGATCTGATTATCATCTATTTCAGTTATTTCTGATCATCTTCGATGATCCTCCTTATCCTGGATAATTTTCATGATCTCTACTCAATTATTGATGATCGTCCCGAACGATCCACCTGTTGCGCCTGGATGATCCACATGGAAAAATTTGGCACTCAACTTTAATTTGGCTGGTATGATCCATTATTGTGCATCGTCCTGGATGATCAACCTAATCATCCAGGATGATATGCATTTTCAATATTCATCCAAAATGACTCCTCAGAATGATCGCCTATGTCTTATCATCCCGGATGATTTTATTGCCTTTTTGATCAATTGTCCCGGATGTAATTTTTAGACCATATCATCCTGGATAATTTTGCAATCGTCCTGGATGATTCTATGATTGTCTTGGATGATCGAGCTAATTATTTATAAATTGAGCCTTTAAGAAAATTTTTCCTCACTCAAACCATCTCAAATCCTCTTGTGCTCTTACTCTTATGTTCTATTTTCTGATAATGGCAGGCAAAAAGAGATATCGCCATCCTTTTGAGAGTTCCTCGAGGGCGACTCTGGACCCTTGATTCATTGAGGTGGATGATCAAGCCGCCTACCAAAGGTACAAGATGGCTGGAATCATTGTATCTGGGTTTATCAACCCTAACATTCTCTAATATCTGGTACTTGATCTGTTTGCTCATACCTCCTTGTGCATTCTCCTTACTCTTACTGTTCCTATCTACTCCAAGCTTATTTTTGAATTTTTTGCTAGCCTCCACATAAATTATTCTTTCACCTCTCGGGTCCTATGTGAATTGACATCCCTTCGAAATCACATATCAGGACTTTCAGGAGATTTTACACCTTTCCACCATAGGGGACAAACTCCACTCCCTGTGTTATGATCCTGACTATGATTGGGTCCTGCCAAAAACTTCTTAAGGAACACCAATACTCACTTTCATGTTAGAGAGGCTAGAACCTTATTCAAAGCTGCTAAGACAATCCAATATGTCCTTCGCAGCTCTATCCTCCGAAAATCTGGTGATCGCGTTCATATTACTCCATTTCTCTCAATCATCACCTTCTATATTTTGGCCCATCGTGAATTTAATGCCACTAATATGATCTTTCATTACATCTAGCTTTTGACTACTATTGAAGATCCAGTACATAGGAGGAAGCCAAATCTCTCCCTTGGATATATTATTGCATATGTTCTAGAATCAAAATACAACCTCTAATATCTTGCCCCACCAAATTATCAACTTTCCTTCTACTCGAACAATTCCTTCCACATTCTTCACAGTACTTTTATCCACCCAGGGGATAGGAAAGCTTAGGAAGCAGAGGAGGAGGAGGCTCCTACACCTATTGCTACACCTATTTTGCTTTACCTGCACTCTCATCTTGATTAATTGGTGAAGCAATTCAACCATTAGGAGGCATAGTTCAAGAACTACATTGATGCGGAGGAGTAGCAACATGATGAGGACATTATCCGCCTATAACACTAGCACGACCAGGATATGGCCAAGATTGGAGAGCAGTTCTCCACTCTTTTGAGTTACTTTCAGCCACATCCACCTCCACCACCTCCTTCCGACGATCAGGGGTCGTCCTTCTTTTAGTTTGCTTATTATTATGTGATGTTTTCTTTTTTGTTTGTTATTTTTTTCCCTCCTCCTTTAGTGATGTCAAAAGGGGGTGTGACTATACTAGTTTGTTCTGTTCTATTCTAATTTCACTGTTCTATTTTGTTATATTTTTATGTCGATTAGTTGAAATATTCACCAGTTTCCTTTAAAACTACTTTGAAATTCTTTTGTGTTTTACCATAATCAAAAAGGGGGAGATTATTATGAATTTATTTTTGTGAAATATCATTTTGATGATAGTAAACACTTCTATTTCTCTACGACTGTCTTGACTACTAACATTTTATGTCCACAAGATCTAAGTAAAATTTGAACCAGCTTAAGATTAGGGCAGACTAGGTCTGAGTAAGTTTATAAAACTTTTCCCTTTCTTTAGTCTATTGTAAATGATGTGGTTCCTGATGCTAAGTAACCTTACACACACACACACATGGGAAATTTTTTGTCTATTTTTGGTAATATCATCCGGGATGATCCACAAATTATCTTAGACAATCTATTAAAAATAGAAACCCTAATTAGGGTATCCTGGTTAAGTAAACCATCATTAAGCACATCATCGTAGATGATATTTGTATTGGTTGGGATGCTAAGCTCAAATCAGAAAGAATCATCTGCCAGATTTATTTTGGTATTATTTATTTTTAGACATCATCCAGGATATCATCCTGGATGATGCAACACAATTATGCCTAAATTAATCTACTCATTATGGAAAGCAATTAAGGTTTTTATTACTTGATCCAATCATTCTAGTTGATCGTAGGATCTACTGGGACAATCAGTTAAAAAAACCATAGTTGTTCTTAGACAGTCTTCATTGGCCAGCTGCCTTCAGGGTGATGGTTTGGATGATTTTCACGGATTTGAAATAATCATACGGGATAATCGTGAGATCAACCAGGATGATCAAGCTATTTTTTTATTGTCTAGACATCCCTTCAGTGCAATTATCTGGATGATATTCAAGGATTTGGACTTATCGTACAAGAAGATATTCTATCGGCCTTGATAATATGAACAAAAATCTTCTGATCATCCCAAACCATCTGGGCTGATTGAGCAAAATTTATGCTGATCATCCAAGAAAATATTGATAATGTCCTGGATGATAAATTCAGTTTATATAAAATAAGTGCTATTCCAATACTCTTCTTTTTAAGAGCTCTTTTTCTTCCCAAGAGCTTATCTTTTGCTGCTATCTTGATCTAAGAGAGCTTAGAGTAGGGGAGAGAGAGGGAGAGAGAGAGAGGATATTATGAGGGAGAGTTTATAAGGGGTTTCATAAATGTTGCTCAAAGCAAGGATCCAAGTCGTCGTATCCGATCATCATCCCTTATTCTTGGAGGTTCAAGAGAGGTTCACTTCAACAATCGATCAAGGTTCTCTGCCTGCTTCAGGAGGAAGCAAAAAGAGTTGGGTTCTCTGCCTCACCGATGTTCGTGGAAAGTTAGGTTGGTACAGGTTTCTCTACCTTTCTGTGGGAGCAAAAGGAGATTCACTGAGTTTAGTGCAATACTCGGAGGGCGCCTCCGGGGAGTTGACGTAGGTCGAGTTGATTGAACCACTATAAATTTTTGTGTTTCTTTTCTACTACTTTTTTTCGCATTTAATTTTGGAACGTTGAATTTCCTTGTGGTGAATTTTAGTTTGTTTAAGTTTTATTTTGATTGTGAAAGATTTTTTTAAATAAAATTCTATCTTAGAGTGACTGGTTAAGAAGATTAAGCTCTTTAAATGTATTTTTACTCTAATAATAAATAGGTTTTAGAGTTCTAGAAAACTTCTTTTGAAAGATTTCAATATAAGAACCATAATCATTCTTTTTCTAAGAATTAGATAAAATGCACTTAGTGTTTGGATAAGAAGTCCTTAGGTTTTCAAATCTCATAATTTTTTGCTAATTAGAAGGCTTACACATAATGTTGATGACAAAAGGACAATGATTAGAGAAAATACGGTCAAAATTCTTGGTAGCATCGAATGGAATCCGATGGAGTGCTAATGTATTCATAATAAATCTATCTAATATTTCCTAGAGTCTTCTTAAACAATCTTTATTGTTGTACCAAGTGAATTGTTGACGAATAATTGAAATGACAAGAAGATCATTTCTTTCCATAAGGTCTTTCATCTCATGAGGCTCTTGAGACATCCCAAAATTTTTACCCCTTTTCATTTCATTGTTTGAAATAATGCAGTTAAAGTCTCTCTACCAACTATACATGGTTCATTATTAGATAAGAAAACTTCAGTATTTTGCCATAAAAATTATCTAACATGTTTATCCTAAATATCGTAAACAACAAGAATCTTCATGATAATAGAATTAGGATATTGAAGATTTCCAATAATACATTGGGATGAAGAATCAAGAATAGAAATAGTATCAATAGTATGCTTCCAAAGTGCTAAAATTCTACCTAATTTCCCTTTTGCAGGAGAGTGAAAATAATCCCAATCAAAACCTATGAGCTTATTTAAATCCTTTCTATCTAATGATTCCACATTGCTTTCTATTAAACTAATTAAAAAACATCATGATGAATGATTAAAATTTTCAAATAATGACCCACTTGTTTCTTGTGGCCCCCCTATAATTCCAAAATCAATTTGAATAAATGTTACAACTAATTGGGATTCTTCCCCAATAGCAAGCCTTTATCCTAAGAACCACTTCAATAGGTCTTAAGTACTTTAATTATTTTCTAAGCTTTATATTATTGCTATTTAATTTAGATATTTTAGAAGAATATCCTATAGAGGTGTTAGAAATGCAAACATGAGAATCTTTGGATATATTAATAGAATTCATGGTCTCCTTAATAGCCTCCATATTATCTATCTTCATTAGAACTTAAATTATTTATATATATACAAATAAAAGAAATATTCAATTCATATCAAAGAAAAAACAAAAATTAACTTATGATTTTTTTATTATGATGAATTTAAATTAATGTATTTATTTTCATAATCAAATACTCTACAGAAATTTTCAATTCATCAAGAAAAATAAAAATTCAAATTCACTTATTATTTTGATTATTTATTTAAATTAATATTTAATACTAGGTGTGCGTCCATAAAGTTTCCCTTATCTTAAAAAAGAACAAAAGTAGGGTTTATTTTAATTATGGGTTATATACTTCCTAGAAGGGCATGTCCCTACAATTTATTACATGTCCAAAGAAAATACTCTTATTTAAAGTAAAGACTAAAGTTTTGAAATTTTTATAGATTTAAAGAAATGCCTGGGCTATCAATATTTTAGTATGAAGACTTTAGATTGTAAATCTTAATTTAGACTTGGTAATTTTAATCTAGAATTTTTATTTTTGATTTTTCAAAGAACAAAATACAAGGGAATGTGTTGTCTTAAATGTGTATACAATCTGTACTTATACTTTCCAAGAGTGAGATGCCAGATGACAATCCTATCTACAGTCAACTGCCATTTGAATGTTGCATGAGATGGCTCTTTCTTGAGAAATTAGAAATTATAAGTTAAAAAATCTTAATCAAGACTCTACAATGTGTAGATATTTGCACAATAAAATGATACAAGATATAATAATATATGATAATACTTTTATTCATTTATATTTTTGTTAGAGTACAACCCAATGTCTATTATAAATTAAAGGTGGCAAGATTCCACCAATAATAAGCCTTGATATTTATTCCTCTATATTATAGATACTGATCTTCAATGGAATGAAAATCATTTTAATTTGGAACCTACAAACCTATACAATTAATTCTTTTTATTTATTTTATAACTCTTGATGATGTACAACTCAATCTACCTATACTAATCTATCTATACTAATATGTACTTTTGAATTTACATCATTGCCTAAGTAATTCTTCTTTGTAAGAAAATAAAAAATATAATTTTATAAAGATAATGCATATATGCAATGTGTGAGTGTATACAATTAAATGCAAAATAGCCTAATAGACTACTCCAATGTGCACCAATATAAATATATATATGACATACAGAGTATAAAAAGTCAAGACACCAAATATGTAGTGAATTCCTAACTTGTGAAACCAAATCAAATCAATAGCCTGACCCAAGCTAAAGTTGATTGTTCTAGCAAATCATCTAAAGTATTTTTATAAGAGTGTGTGGCTTTGATAAGTCCAAGGCTTCATTTTTTTGATATTTTTAACAAGTGAAACTTTTTTGTTCTAGTTTATTGAAGGTTATTTTGATATTAAGTGTTTAGTAATGAAGATTTTTTAAATTTAGTTTTATGGGTATTTTGATTGTTGAAGTTGTTTACGTTTATTTTTTAAATAACATAGTGCTCAATTTCTTCCAAGTGCATGAGATTATTCAACAATAAGTCCAATGCACATGTTTTTAATTCTACCAATCCTCCAAAATGAGGTAAATAGAATGCATAGAGTCCTTGCATTTTTATTAAATATTTTATCAAAGCTTTCAATTCCAATACAACTTTGCTTTCCTAAAAGGAGTCAATAATAAGGGTATGAAAGCTTTTATGTTGAGGATATTTATTTCTTATTTCACTGGTTATTTAAGTTAAATAGTAATTACCTTAGTTAAACTTGGGCTATAAGATTTTTCTCACCCTCATTGGGGCTATTTAGTAGCCTTGTAAGCCCAAGATACATGATATTTAACATTTCTATTTAAGTTAGATTATTGATTATTAATTTTATTTAATTAAATTTCTTAATTATTTGTTTATAAATTTATTATTTATATTTAAATTTTGAAAATTCATTCATGGCATTACCATAATAAGCATAAGGATCAAAGCCTCCTTAGGACATGTAGCCGTGCAACTCTAGGTATTAAAGCCTAAAAACTCTATTAATAGAGTATTGATTATTCATTATTATTATTCTTACGATTTAATTCTATGAGTTAATAATCTACTAATCTTTAATGGTTTATTAAATTTTCATATTTATTGGATTATTTATTTAATAAAAAAATATAGATTAGACTTTTTTATTTATATTAAATCCATACAACTTTATATTTTAGCAATTACTAGACCCATTTATAAGTTTAATGCATTAAATTTTGTGTCAACTTTATATTTACAAAATCAAACTTTTTTAATGAATTATTTTACTATTTATTTAAGGTGATATCTTATTATTATACCAAATAAATTCCAAACCTCATGAAATCTTTCTTAAATGTCACTGATGACTCCTATAGATGATTACATGAATTTGATTCTAATTTTGACTTTCTTTTTTTAATTATTTTATAAATTTAAAGTAAAGAATTTTCTTAATTTTAAACTTAATTTTTATTGATCCAGAATTTTAGAAGGCTTTTAATTTCTCTGATAAGGATCTAATTCAAAAGGGATTACACTTTGAACATATATTTAATTGATTTAACTTGAATTAATTATGAATTATTTTAGATCCTATGAATTATGAACATATAATTTGGATTCCTTAATTTAGTGTTTCAAATTACTCTTAATGTAGTGAAATTTAGAACATATGTTCACCTGAATATGTTCTTCAAATCCACTAAACATGGTTTGATCAAAGCCTTCCTATATGTCATATTCAATCACTAAATATAATTGGGTCTCTACATTTCATATTTTAATTAGGTCACTCTACTATTTAGATTAGGATAAAATTTAATGTGCATAACCATTGCATAAATAGAAACATACCACCAAAAAATCAAGCCCTAATTTAACGTGGATTGGATGTAATGAATTTCCCATGTTTTGGGTCAAAACATGACCCAACACTTTGGAAATTCAATAACTAGAGCTATAATACTCAAAAAGGTCTAATAAAATAAGAGTTTGTAGTATATATATTCTAATTTATATACAACCAAAGTTTTAATTAATTTGACCATTTATTAAAGAATAATTAGCAAAACTTATTAAATAAACATTTCCTAATTTCTTACTATATAGTGGTCAAACATTTTTTAATTAAATTAGCCTCATACATGTTCAATAGAGCCTAAGAACTTCAAACTTGACGGGTAAGTTGATTTATCATGAATTATTGAAGTTTTGGAGGCTTTTTGGATTTAAATAGTGCATTTAAATAAGTAAAATGTATGGAAATGGTGGTGCATCAAATCATTTTCATGATTGCACTGTGTGTAAATATTGCTAATAATGAAATGGAGGTCACGTGGTATTAAATCTTATGATATCTACTTATCCACATTGGCTCGTCATCACAGACATTCATTCAAACACAATAGGAGTATATGATAATGATTTAGCTGGATAGAAGACAAAGTGATATGATCATGATCAATGGTTGGAATGTCAAATGGAATGGTGATATCCTAACCAATGAATTTAAAATACATGGCTCCAATTGTGTCTAATGTATGTATAAAGTCCTATTATCAATATTAATCATGTGATGTTCAAACATGTAACCCCCTTATCCAAATGACTTGGAAGTCAAATTAGAGATTATGCTTAATTAAATACGGAGTGCGGAATGGTTTTAGAATCTACAAAGTGCTTTATGCTAAACTATTTGATACCATCTATTACAAGGTAAGGTTAGCTCATCAGCATAAAAGGATGGATCTCTAAGTTGCTTAAGGACTTATTTTGTTCCTTAAGTCATGTTGGGAGAAGCTCAAGATTGGCTGATATAAGGTGTGGATTGACTTTGAAGCAAGGTGGTTAGAATCTAGTCGTTGGTAACCTTTGACCTACCAATTTTTTACTTTGGAAATATAGTATAAGCTATGGAGAGCCAAAATGAAAAGATTTTACTGCAAATATAGACCCAAGTTTTGTGATTTTGATGATAATAGACATTACTAGATACCTTTATATACTATCTCCTATTAAATATATTATTTCATATATATTTTCCCTATATGCTAACATTTCAGGTTAATTGTACATTGTCAAGTTTGATCAGCTCAAGATTTAGTATAGTAGATTCTTAAGTTTATCATGAAATGTCTATATTTTAAATTCTTATGTATTTCTAGTTTTCTTAAGTCAAATCATGTATTTGGTTGATATAAAGCTTTATAATATTACACACACACACACACACTAAAGGAAGTGAGATAGGGAAAAATTAGAAGTTCAATTTCTGAACTAATCATACTTTAAGATTTATATCATACTGTTGCAAATCTAATTTCAGGGAATATAATTTTGATGATGGCAATCACTTTTGTTTCTCTACGACTACCTAGCCTACTAACATTTCAGGTCCACAAGATCAAATAGCAATTTGAACCAACTCAAGATTTGATAAGACTAGGTCTGAGTTAGTTTATAAACTTTTCCCTTTCTTGAGTTTATTGTAAACTATGTAGTTCATGATGCTAATTAACCTTGCACACACACATATGGGAAAAATTTTCTATCTATTTTTAGAGTTCTCTATCCTTTGTCACATCGTCCAGGATGATCCACAATTCATCCTAGATGATCTGTTAAAAATAGATATCCTAATTAGAGCATCCTAGTTAAGGCAGCCATCATTAAGCACATTGTCCTGTAATATATTTTTATAGGCTGGGATGATAGGCTCAAATCAGAAAGAATTACCTGCTAAATCTATTTAGGTATTATTTATTTTTGGACATCGTCCAAGGTGATGAAACATAATTATGCATAAATTAGTCTAGTTATTAAGGATAATAATTTAGGTTTTAATTGCTCAATCAAATCATCTTAAATGATCGTAGGATTGGCCAGGACAATCAGTTCAAAAAACCTTAGTTGTTCCTAGATGATCTACATCGGCCAGTAGCCTTTAGGGTAATGGTGTAGATAATTTTCACGAATTTGAACTAATCGGCCGGGATGATCGTGAGATCAGTCTAGATGATCAAGCTATTTTTTCATCATCCAGACATCCATTCAGTGCGATTTTCTAGATGATATTCTAGGACTTATACTAATCATACTGGATGATATCTTATCAGCCTAAACAATATGAATAATAATCTTCTGATCGTCCCAAACTATCCAGGCTGATTGAGAAAAATTTATGCTGATCGTCTAGGATGATAAAGTTAGTTTGTATAAATTAAGATCTATTTTGAAATTCTTCTATTTAAGAGCTCTTGTTGTACCCAAGAAATTATCTTTTGGTATTATCTTGACCTGAGAGAGCCTAGAGAAGATGGAGAGAAAGAGAGAGAGAGAGAGAGAGAGAGAGAGAGAGAGAGAGAGAGAGAGGATCTTGTGGGGGGGAGTTTATAAAGGGTTTCACAAAAGTTGCTCCAAGTAATGATCTAAGTCATCTTCTTCGATCATCATCCCTTATTCTTGGAAGTTTGAGAGAGGTCCACTTCTGCTACCAATCTAGGTTCTCTACTTGCTTCAGGAGGAAGCAAAAGGAGTTGGGTTCTCTGCCTCACTAGTGTCGGTGAAAAGGAGGTTTTGTACAGGCTTCTCTACCTTACTATGGGAGAAAAAGGAGAGTCATTGAGTTTATTACAATACTCGGAGGGCAGATCCGGGGAGTAGACATAGGTTGAGTTGACCGAACCGCTAAAAATTTCTATATTCTTTTCTACTGCTTTTTCCACATTTAATTTTCGCACGTTAAATTTTTTTGTGGTAAATTTTCGTTTGGTTGAGATCTTATTTTTTATTGAAAGATTTTTTTAAAATACTAATTAATCCCCCCTCTTGGTTAGCTTGGACTTGTTCATAAGGGCTTAATATCCCTAACAAACTTCCAAGTGGTACCAGAGCTGGATTCATAAAATCATGTTTTTGAAAACTTTTGAATTTCTATCCAAGGCTAACTCTTATAATCGTAATACTATGGAAGGTTATTCCATTACCCAACCTCCTTTGTTTGATAATATTCCTTTTGATTTTTATAAAAGTTGCATGTCTATTTTCTTACAATCGA
Organism: Dendrobium catenatum; assembly: GCF_001605985.2. Lineage (NCBI taxonomy): Eukaryota > Viridiplantae > Streptophyta > Magnoliopsida > Asparagales > Orchidaceae > Dendrobium > Dendrobium catenatum. Next base: position 5,900,587 of record NW_021320070.1, on the reverse strand, counting down.
TTTACTATCGCATGTGGATGCTTGTTAAGGATGGTTGTACACCTCCTTCTCGTGAAATTAATTGCATTAAAATTGAACTTTCTCTTACTGAATCGACTTTTGATGAAAGATATTTAGCTTAAATTAATTCAAAATATTTGAATTATTTTTTATGCTTTGAATTCTGAAGATTATATGCGTGTTTCAACTTGTGCAACTGTTAAAGAAATTTGGGATAGATTGTGTATAACTTACGAAGGAACCAATGAAGTTAAGAAATCTAGATTGAATATTTTATTGCATGACTACAAACTTTTTTTTATTAAACCTTCTGAATCAATTTCTGACATGTATACTAGGTTTACTTAAATTGTCACCTCATTACATGCATTAGGAAGAGAGCTAACCACTTATGAAAAAGTAAATAAAAATTTGCGATTCTTGCCTTCTTCTTTTGATGCTAAGATAACTGTAATTTCTAAATATAAAGATTTAAATACTTATTCTATTAATAATTTGCTTGCCTCACTCATTGCTTACGAGCAAGGGGTGAATCAAAGAAATCATGATGCAGGTGAAAAAAAAGGAGAAAACTGTGGCACTGAAGGCCAATAACACAAACACTGATTATTCTAGGTCTGAAAGCGATGATGTTGCCTTCATCATAAGGAAATTTAAAAGCTTTCTAAGGAAGAAGCACAAGAACCATCAAAAGTGGAATAAAGGTAAGGGTAGCAAAAAAATTAAGAATTTTAATGATATGATCTACTTTGAATGCAGGAAGTCAGGATATGTTAAAGTTGACTCTCTTATACTTAAAGCTAACTCAAGCATGAGGAGAAACCCATGTTCAAGAAGGATAAAAAGGGGTTCCAAAATGAATTCTAGGCAGATTTAGCATCGGACTCCTCTGAGATTGAAGCTGAAGAAGAGAATACAAACTTGTGCTTGATAGCTGATGACCAATTTGGTCAGTTAGACCAAGAAGAGGTATGTGAACTAACCTATGAACAATTACTTGAAGTTTCTGAATAAATTCATACATCAAATAGGAAACATAAGAAATCATATGTTAGTTTAAAATTGGAGTTTTTAAATTTATAAAAAGAGTATGAAATTTTACTTAAAGATCTTTCTATAGTCAATAGAAATCACATATCATTACTTGATGAGTTTGATGCATTAAACAAAAAGAACACTGAATTATCTGATGCACATGAGTAATTGAAGTCATCTCATGCTGAGTTAGAAAAAGTGTTTGATAAATTATAAAGTCTCAAACCTTTTGAACATAACAAACTGATATTTCATGCATCACATAATTTTAAAAGAAAGCATTACTACCCGAATAGATTAGTAAATACTTTTCCTAGTTTTAGATGTTTTTCATGTGGCATATTAGGACACATTTCACAAACATGCACTATTCACCATAGTACACATTGGGTGTGGAGACCCAAATTGCTTGATTCACATCATAACATACATGCATTACATTCTTCATTCCATAAGAAGGGACCAAAACAAGTTTTGGTTCCAAAATCAGATGTTTGATGATTTTGTAGGCTTGCTCTCACAAAGGGCCTCATGAGAGCATGTGTTACCTGGACAGTGGATGCTCATGACACATGACTGGAGATGCTAATCAATTCATTTTGCTAGAGGCCAGGGCTGGAGGCAATGTTACTATTAGAGATAACACCATCGGGAAGGTAGTGGGTGTAGGTATAATTAAAAACTCCAAGAACCTTTTGATTGAAAATATTTTGCTTGTAGATAGACTGAAGCACAACTTTCTCATCAACAGTCAACTTTATGATAAAGGCTTCATCATAAAATTATTGGAAAATACTTATATTATAATCTTAAATAACAACACTATTTTGAGGGAAAGTGGATTAATAATGTTTACATGCTTGACTTAAATAATATTGAAAATGTTATTTTATTTTCTTAAAAATTGCTGCTGATGATTCATGGTTATGGCACATGAGATTATGTCATGCAAGTATGAAAACCCTTAAGAGAGTGACCTAGAAAGATCTAGTTAGAGGTGTCCCTAAGCTTAAATTTTCTAAAGACTACTTTTGTGATGCTTGTCAACTAGGGAAGCAAGTTAAATCCACTATTCACTCCATTAAGGACATTAGCACCTCTATACCTTTAGAAGTCCTTCATATGGATTTGTTTGGACCTATTAGCACTGCCAGCTTAGGGGTAAAAGTCCATGGATTTATGATTGTCGATGACTACTCGAGGTTTACTTGGATTACATTTGTGTCATATAAGAATGAGCCTTTTGATGAGTTTAAATCCTTCTTCACTTGGATTAAAAAAAGCTAAGTTGTGAGATTCTGACCATCCATAGTGACCAAGGGGAGAGTTTGAAAATGAGAGATTTAGAGACTTTTGTGAGGATAAATGGACTAGTCACAACATGTCAGCTCCTACGACCCCTCAGCAGATTAGGGTAGTTGAAAGAAAGAACCGGAACTTAGTTAAAGCCGCTAGAGCCATGCTTACTGAGTATTCACTTCTAAAATACTTTTAGGCTGAAGCGATAAACACAGCTTGTTATGTGTTCAATAGGGTGAATGTTAGAGCCAAACTTGATAAGTCACCCTATAAGATCCTTAAGGGTAGGACACGTAACCTTTCCCACCTTTACGTCTTTGGCTGTAAAGTTTTCATTCTTAATAATGGGAAGTCTCACTTAGGAAAATTTGACCTAAAATCTGATGGAATGTTCTTAGGATATTCAAGTGTGGGGAAATCCTTTAGGGTGTTGAATAAGAGAACTTTAGTGGTGGAGGAGAATACTCATATAATGTTTGATGAATCTGATCCTAAGAGGTCTAGAGTTGAGGATGGAGATAAAGTTTAAGAGATTACCGTTGGAGTTGAAAATTTGGAGAAGAGGGTAGAACCCTAAAATACTGAAGGAGTAGTTGAGATTACCCAAGGAGTAGAAAATGTAAATTTGGAGGAATGGGTTGAACTTACATACACCTTGCCTAGAGATTGAAGATATTCTTTGATTCATCCTAAAGAACTGATCATAGGAGACCCTTTTAAAGGTGTTATGACTAGGCATGGACTTAGGAAGGAAGTGAACCACTCTGCCTTTATCTCAATGACTGAACGCACCAACATTAATCAAGCCCTTTCTGATGAGTTTTGGATCTTAACCATGCAAGAGGAATTAAACCAATTTGTTAGGAATGATGTTTGGGAGCTTGTAGAAAGACGAAAGGGACAAAGTATAGTTGGAACCAAATGGGTCTTTAAAAGTAAATGAATGATTTTGTTGTGGTGGTTAGGAATAAGGCAAGATATGTGGCTATGGGGTACAACCAAATAGAAGGAATTGATTTTAAAGAGACCTTTACCCCTGTAGCTAGATTTGAAGCCATTAGAGTGCTACTAGCCTTTGCCTATTATAAAGGATTTCAGCTTTTCCAAATAAATGTTAAGAGTGCCTTTTTAAATGGGGTAATAAAAGAGGATGTGTTTGTAGATAAAACCCTAGGTTTTGAGAGTTCCCAATTTCCAAATTATGTTTTCAAATTAAGAAAGGTCTTATATGGATTAAAGCAAGCACCCAGAGCTTGGTATGAGAGGCTTAACACATTCTTACTAGAGAGTGAGTTTGATAAGGGGAGCGTTGACACCACACTTTTTATTATGAAAATAGGCGATGAATTACTCATTATTAAAAATCTATGCTGATGATATACTTTTTGGATCTTCTGATAAAAGGCTATGTGATGATTTTTTTAAAATAATAAGTATGGAATTCGAGATGAGTATGATGGGAGAGTTTTCATACTTTTTAGGCTTTATCATAAGACAACTAGATGATGGAACCTTTTCAAATTCAATCAAAATACATAAATGACCATTTGAAAAAAATATGAAATTGTTAAAGCTAAGACAATTAATAATCCCATGAACTTGAGTGTTTAGTTGGATAAAGACCCAAATGGAAAATCAGTTGATCAAAATAAGTACAGAGGGATGATTGGATCTTTACTTTAACTGACTGCTATCCAACCCGATATAAGGTTTAGTATTTGTCTATGTGCTAGATTTCAAGCTAATCCTAAAGAATCCCACATGACTATAGTTAAGAGGATTTTTAGATACCTTTTAGGAACCTAAAACTTAGGAATCTGGTATCCTAGGCACAACACTTCTGGGTCTTACTAATTCATAGGACAGTCTTTAGTCTCCTAGTCTAGTAGGAAAAAAAACTCTATTGCACTTTCCACTGCCGAAGCTAAGTACATTACCTTAGGAAGTTGTGTGGCCGAAATCCTTTGGTTGAAGTAGCAAGTTCTAGATTTAGGATTACCTGTAGGTAATATTTTCAATCCTTTGTGAAAAAACTTGTTCCATGTGCATTTCTAAGAATCCTATCCAACATTCAAGGATCAGGCACATAGACATAAGACCTCACTTTATTAGAGACCATATGACCAAAGGAGATATTGAGTTACACCATGTGGCAACTGAGAATCAATTAGCTGACATCTTTACTAAACCACTAGCTTTTGACACTTTCAGTTCTTTAAGAAGCAGATTGGGTGTGATTGACAGAAATGCATGAACTTGATTTCTGATTATTTATCTGTTGATTGTTATTTTCTTTTTGTAGTTTTTTTCTTACTTATTTTTTACTTTTCATCTATTTCATTTTTGTTGATTTGAGTTTCTTCATTATTTTATTTCTTCTTTTAATCACTACTGAATTGATATCTTATGCCACATTTTTGTTTTTTTAAAATTTGTAGTCAATGATTGACATCTTTAAAATCTGTTATAGGGGGAAAATACCGTTGATTGTTTTCCTCTCTCTAACTTCCTTTAGTTGTAAAATTTTCTTTTCTAAATAAAAATTTAACTCACATTAATAACTAGATTTTGAAATTGAGATCTTTTCAATCTTGCTACAGTAATCTATCTTATATATATAATATTCAAAGTATTTATTTTACCTTCAAATTTTTGTAATCTTGTCATTGAATTTATCATATATTTTTTTATTTGGTTTTGTGATTCATTCTTCCTTACATTAGAGAGTGAGTTTTTTTTCTCTAAGATCGAGAAGATATGATCACAATTGAGAATTTTTAAGAATTTTGAAAAAAGGATCTAGCTTGTAATAAAAATAAATAAAAAAAGTTGCCAATGATTCCAAAATCAAAATATACACAATGACGCCAAATTAAATTTGTATATATATATATACACAAAGTGTATAAAAAATCAAAAGCTACACAAAGAGCACCCATCAAATTGATAAGAGGCATGAAATGAGCCCACCAAAAGCAAGCTTTTTCTCTTTCAAAGTTTTTAAATCTTAGAAGAATTCATGTGTCACTTGATTTTTTCAATGGCTTGATATCAGAAATTCTTGATTATAACTAATTACTTTGATATATTATTATCTAAAATTTTTTCCTAGAACCAAGTCTTAAACGGGTCTCTTTTTCCTTATCCAATTAATTATTCTGATTTAGATCCTTGTTTTCAAAAGATGGTTTGCCGTGGGAGAAGTTTGAGTTAAGGCGTACAGGATCGGTTGTTCTACCATTTTCTCATATTTTGACGATGTTAACTCATTGATTCTTACAAATTTTTTAATTTAATCACATGGAGAATTTATCATATTCAAGCTTTGATTAAAAAAAAACCCTTATTTTGCTTTTATTCTTGTCTTTTTTGCATTTTATTCTTTTAAGTTAATTTTTCATGTGTTTGGGCCTTGTCTGATCATCTCCATCTATTCTATGATTTTAATATTTTTCTCACATCATCTCGAATGATATTTATATTATCCTAGAAGATTTGTTCAATTCACTCTTTGAATTCCATCTGACAACTATTTTGACTCTTCTATTTCTGATCGTCTTGGAAGATCCATAATCATCCTGGACGATTAGATCGTCTTTTATTTCAATTATTTGTGATCATTTTGGATGATCCTCCTCATCCTGGATGATCTTCAAAATCTCTGCTCAATTATTGTGATTGTCCCGGACGATACATCTTTCATCCTGGATGATCCACGTGGTAAAATTTGGCAGTCAACTTTAATTCAGCCAGTACGATCCATTATTATTTATTATCCTAAATGATCCACCTAATCATCCAATATGACCTACTTTTTCAGTGGTCTTCTAGAATGACTCCTCGGGACGATTGCCTGTCTCTTATCATTTTGGATGATATTTGATCATCCTGGATGATTTTACCACCTTTTTGATAAATCATCCTAGACACAATTATTGCACCATATAATCCTGGACGATTTTTTGATCATCCTGGATGATCTTAATGACTCTTTAAAAACCGAGGCTTTCCACCATTTTTTCTCACCCAGTCCTTCTCAACTCCCTATTTCTCTTACTCTTGAACTCTGTTTTCCTAAGTATGGCCGGCGAAAAGAGATCTCGCCATCCTTCTGGGAGTTCCTCGAGGGTCATTGAAGTAGATGATCAAGCCACCTATCAAAGGTACAAAATAGCTGGGATTACTATCTTCCAGACTGTCAATCCACATATTCTTTCTTACCCTATCCTAGATCTATTTGTGCACACCTCCTTGACCTTCCTTCTTACTCTCTCTGTTCCCCTTTAACATAGAGCTTCTTTTTGATTTTTTAGCAAACCTCCATATTAATTATTCTTTCATTTCTCTCGTGTCTATATGAATCAATGTCCCATCAAATTCGCATATCAGTACTGTGAAGAACTTTTATAACTTTCCACCACAGGGGACAAACTCCAAGTCCTGTGTTCTGATCCTGATTAAGACTGGGCTCTAGCCAATAATTTTTTTAGAAATACTAATGCTCACTTTCATGTTAGAGAGTATAGCACCTTACTCAAAGATGCTAGAATAATCCAGCATGTCCTTCGCACCTCAATTCTATCTAAAGCTGTTGATCACATTCATATCACTCCTCTTCTTTTGATCACAACTATTTACATTTTGGCTAATCATAAATTCAATGCCATAGATTTGATCTTTCACTATATTGATCATCTGACCTCTATTCGAGATCTAGGATATAGGAAGAAGTTCAATCATGCCCTAGGACATATCGTTTCCTATATCTTAGAATGAAAATATAATCTCCAATATCCTGCCCCACCAAATTTTAAGCCTGCCTTCTACTCAAACCACTCCTTTCACATTTTCCATAGTACTCATCTCTACTCAGGGCACGAGGAAGCTGAGGGAGCTGAGGAGGAGGTAGCTCTTACACCTGTTCTTATACTTACTCCACTCCACCAGTAATATCAGTTGGATCAGATGGTTGAGCAATTCGACCAGTGGGAGACTCACTTTAAGACCTTCATTATTACATAGGAGCAGCAACATGTGGAGGATGTTGCTCACTTTGACACTTACTTAGCTCCCTAGTAGCTCCAGCACGATAAAGATATGGCCTAGCTTGGGGAGCAGTTTGTGACTCTTTCTGGTTACATTCATCCACATCTACCACCACCACGTCCTCCTTCATATGATCAGGGGTCATCTTTTTTTTTAGTTTGCTTATTTTTGTGTGATATTGTTTTACTTTTGTTTCGTAGTTTGTGTTATTTTTATTTTTCCCTCCTTTTTGTGTCGTCAAAAAGGGGGAGTAGCTGTACTTGTTTGTACTATTCTAGTCTATTCTAGTTTGTTATATTTTTATGATGGATAGTTAAATTGTTTGAATTGTGGTTATTTCTTTACCTGCTTCCATTAAAATTGCTTTAAACTATTTTAATTACTTTGTGTTTGTCATCATCAAAAGGGGGAGATTGTTGCAAATCTACTTTCAAGGTGTCGAATTTTGATGATAGCAAACACTTATGTTTCTCTATGACTGCCTTGACTACTAACATTTTAGGTCCATAAGATTAAACTACAATTTGAACTGGCTCAAGATTAGATAAGACTAGGTCTGAGTCAGTTTGTAAACTTTTCTTTTTCTTGAGTCTATTATAAACTATGTTGTTTTTGATGCTAAGTAACCTTGCACACACACATATGAAAGAAATTTTTTTTTTTAGAGTTCTCTGTTTTTGGTCACATCGTCCGAGATGATCCACAAATCATCCTGGATGATCTATTTAAAAAAACCCTAATTCGGGCATCCAAGTTAAGGCAGCCATCATTAAGCTCATCGACTTGGACAATATTTGTATTGGCCGGGAGATAGGATTAAATCAGAAAGAATCAACCGCCAGATCTATTTAGGCATTATTTATTTTTGGACATCATCTAGGACATTATTCTAGACAATAAAACATAATTATGCCTAAATGAATCTTGTTATTAAGGAAAGCAATTAAGGTTTTGATTGCTTAATCAAATCCTACTGGTCGATCGCAGGATTGGCCGGGATGATCAGTTCAAAAAACCTTAGTTATTCTTAGATGATCTACATCGGCTGGCTACCTTTATGGAGATGGTCTGGACGTTTCACAGATTTAAAATAATTAGCCGGGACGATCGTGAGATCAGCCAAGACGACCAAGCTATTTTTTTATCATCCAGACATCCATTTAGTGCGATTATCTGGACGACATTCAAGGATTTGTATTGATCGTAAAGGACAATGTCATATCGGCCTAGATGATATGAATAAAAATCTACTGATTATTCCAAACTGTTTGGGCTGATTGAGTAAAATTTATGTTGATCGTCCAGGATGATAAAGTCAGTTTGTATAAATTAAGAGTTTTTATAAAACTCTTCTATTTAAGAGCTCTTGTTCTACCTAAGAAATCATCTTTTGTTGTTGTCTTGACCAGAGAAAGCCTAAAGGAGAGGGAGAGAGAGGGAGAGAGAGAGAGAGAGGATCTTATGTGGGGGAGTTTGTAAGGGGTTTCACAAAGGTTGTTCCAAGCAAGGATCAAAGTCATCTACTATGATCATCATCCCTTGTTCTTGGAGGTTCGAGAGAGGTCCACTTTAGCAATTGATCAAGGTTCTCTACCTTCTTCAGGAGTAAGCAAAAAGTGTTGGGTTCTCTTCCTCATCGGTGACGATTGATAGGAGTTTTTGTATAGGATTCTCCTGCTTGCTTTGGGATCAAAAGGAGAGTCACTGAGTTTAGTGCAATATTTGGAGGGCACCTCCGGAGAGTGTAAGTAGGTCGAGTTGACCGAACCACTGTATATTTTTGTGTTATTTTCTTCTACTTTTTCCTTATTTAATTTCTGTATGTTAAATTTCTTGGTGGTGAATTTTTGTTTGGTTGAGATCTTGTTTTTGATTGAAAGATTTTTCCAAAATACCAATTCACCCCCCTAGTTAGCTTGGCTAGTTCATAAGGGTTTAACATCCCTAACGAATTTTCACAAACTGTACGATCAGCTCATTAACAAATTATAAAAATGACTAATAAAGAAAATAAAGCTATTTTAACTAATCTTACTATATGATCAGGATCCTTTAGGATGTTCAGTTTAAATCAAGATCCCAAACACTAATCCGAAATTAGGCAATTTTTTGAAATTCAAATTTGGTACTAGTCATACTGTACGATGTAATTAAATATTTTCTAAATTTAACTTGTAATTAGAGGAGGATTTTGGATTAATTAATCTAGATAGATAGTACATGATGATTGGAACTAATTATACTATTTAAGCAAACTCCTTCATCAAAAGATAATTTATCAACTCCAATCATATAGGATGATAATCCAAGTCATTTAAACTAATCAGACTAGATGATGAGCTCAATTATTTGAACTAATCATACATTATCTACCTAGTTGTATAGTACTAATGGAAGTACCTTCAGTTAATCATACTGGATGATCCATGATTATATTGTATGATCATAGTCAATAAAATATAATTTTAGGGTTTCTTGTGTGAACTTGTATTTAATATCTCTCATTAGACTTATTTTAATTATTAGGCTGCTGAGTTTTTTTCTGAGGGAACATGGAGAAGATGATCTAGGAGGGCTTTGGGAAGAAGAAATGGTGAGCTTATGTGTGAGGAGAAGTAGTGTGAGGGATTCACAGTGTTGCTCCAAGAAAGTACCCTGCCTTGTTTCTCTAAGTGTATGTCTAGGTTTCTTAGGTGGCTTTGGGAAGAACTTCTTTAGCTCATTGATGCAGTTCTCTTCCATCACTAGGAGGCTGAGAAAGGAGGTCATGGTACTCTTCCATCAGTAGTAGGGTGAGAATAGAGATTATGATTCTCTACCTTTGTACTGAGGGTAAAAAATTATTGAAGGCCTGTTGCTTTCCCTAGTAGGGTCATAAATCTTTTAACTCTCTATTGCATTGATTTTGGTGGATGTGATTTGTGTATGAACTTCTCTGCCTTACTATATGGAAAAAAAAGGAAATAAACTATAGTTATAGTGCAATACTCTGTGAGGAGGACTTCGAGGAGTAGACATAGGTTATTGTTTGACTAAACCACTATAAATCTCTAGTGTATTTGTTCTAATTTTTAATTATCACATTTTTACTCTTTTGAATTTTAATTACATCATAAATTCTTGTTAAAATTAATTATGAATGCTTCATTCTACCTATTTGAATATCATAATTATTATTTTGATGTTTTGATAAATTTATTTGCTTCTGCATTAATTGATAATTATCACTTATTTTTCCAAATACTAAAAAATCCAAAAAAATCATAATTATTTTTTAAAATAAGCAATTAGTTCTTTTTTTCTAATTTAGAAATTATTATTATTTTTTAAATAAGCAATTAGCTTAGGGACAAGTTAACTTAGGTTTAACATCCTTATCAAACTTTCAATTAGAATTAAAGTGGTACTAACAAATAGTATTTTAGATAGCCAAGATGAAAATTATTAATGACACATTTTGAAAATAAGAACACCATAACAGTTAACTTTATTACTCATCCACCATTGTTTGAAAATATTCCCTTTTAATTTTGAAAAATCTGCATATTTAGATTTTTACAATCTATTATTTTAAGAATGTGGCATATAATTTAATCTAGATATTTTGAACTATCAAATATTATCAATGGTGTGAAAACTAATATTTCTTATACTAAATAGAGTTAAGGGGATTAAGAATATTCTCAATTAAATGCTAAATGCCTTAATTTTTTTCTATGTGTTAAATCCTAAGGACTATATGCAAGTATCTACCTATACTACGAGGAAGGAAATCTTGGATAGACTATGCATTACATATGAAAGAACTGTTGAAATAAAAAACACTAAATTAAACATTTTAATACATTATTACAAACCTTTTAGCATGAAACCTAGTTAATCAATATGAGAAATATACACTAGGTTCACATAGATAGAAATATCCATGCATGCATTGGGTAGAGAATTCTCTAATTTTGATAAAGTTAATAAAATTTACTTTGCCTTCCTCGAGCATATGATGCTAAAGTTATTGCAATTTCTAAATCAAAAGATTAAAATTTTTATTGTATTAATAATTTTCTTAGGTAACTCATTTCATATGAGCAAGGTGTGAGTCAAAGACTAAATGATGTAGGTGATAAAAAGAAGGATAACACTGTAGCTCTGAAAGTGAATGACTGAGACAGTGACAGTTTTATCATAAGGAGGATGAAAATGTTGCGTTGATGACCGAACAGTTCAAATGTTTCTTAAGGATAAAGCAAAAGTGTCATCAATAATAATTTATAAAGGAAAAAGTAATAAAACTTTTAAAGCATCATCTGACATAATAAGCTTTGAATGCTAAAAACCAGTTTTTATTTAATTAGACTGCCCCAACCTAAAAAACTCATGGGGTGAAGGAGAATGATGAAGAAAAGGGAAAATTATGGAAGGGGATGTATAGGACATAAAATGTATTTTGGACTAACTCCTGGTGTTAGGTGTAACGCTTATGGCATGCTAGATCACATAACTCATATTTGCACTATCTACCATAGGATACATTTAGTGTGGGGGCCAAAACTACTTGCATCAATGCATACCATGCAAACATCTTATTCAATAAAGCATAAGGTGGAACCCAAACTCTCTTAGGTTCCTAAATCTAACAATTGATTGAATTTGTAGGAATTCTATTAAAAAAGACCTAATGAGAGCATATGGAACAGGGATAGCAGATGATCAAGGCATATGACTAGAGATTTATAATAGTTCATCTCACTATCGACCACATCAGGAGGCAAGTTCACACTAGGGGACAACAACACTAAGAAAGTGGTTGGCTTAGATATAATTGGCAATTCTTAATATTTTATAATTAAAAATATTATATTAGTTGATAGATTAAAACATAAGATAATGAGAATTAGTCAATTGTGTTATAAGTGTTTTGATATGCAATTATTATCTACAAAATGCATGATTAGAATAAATGTCAAATAAGTCTTTAAAAGAAAAAAGGGTAAGTAATTTTATATGATTGATTTGAATTGCATTGAATATTCTAATTCTCTGTGTTTGAAAACTTTAATTGATGAATCCTAGCAATGGCATGTGATACTATATCATGCAAGCAAGAAAGCTCTTAGGAATGTTACCCAAAAAGACCAGGTTAGAGGCACGCCCAAGTTGGATTTCACCAAGGACCACTTTGTTTAGTCTAGTAATTATGTTGTTAAGCCTAAGTTAATGTC
>NW_021320070.1:5849384-5887888 GCF_001605985.2 Dendrobium catenatum | reverse complement strand
CACAAGGTAATGGAAAAACAGGGAGTGAACGGTAATCCATCTCCAAGTCCTCTTACCTTTGAAATCCAAAGTGAAGTCTTCTCGCTCCAATAGTAGAGGAATCCTCCTTTGAATGCTCTATTCCACTCTCCTCTTGGCAACTCTCTCAAGAGGCACGAAGATCAAATGACAAAAAGATTGGGTGGTAGTCTAATTTTTGTACTATTTATTACAAAAGACAAGAAAAACCAGGCACACAAAAACTGCACAATTTTTTCAATTATACTTATAGCAATAGATCTCCGTACGATCGTGGATCATCCTGACGATTTTACTTAAATGATTTGGAAATGACCCCATTTGTACATGTGTACGAAATGTCTTTGTACAGCTGATCGCCCGTACAAACTAGGTTCCGTCCGGTACGAACAGTTATTACAAGGTCGGTTCTAGAAACTGCTGAAAACCGTTCTAGTCTGTTAATCGTTTGACGAAAATTTATTTCATCAAGATGAAATTTTTTATAGAGGACCGTATTGTCCTGGATAATATTTTAATTTGTCTAGACAAAAATTTTTCCAGAGGACCGATCGCGCATGGAACGATAGTTTTAATTTTTTCTGGACCAAAATTTTCCAGAGACCAGATCATCCCTGGGACGATTATTACATTTTCGTAATTGGACGAAAATTTTACAGAGGATCACCAATCGCAGCATTGGACGAATAATAATAATTTTTCTGGACGAAAATTTATAACAAAACAATCGTCTGACATTAGTAAAATTTGGGGAATGTAGGATTAGAAAAAAATTTTTTAAGCAAGTTGCTTTGTTCCATATGTCAATAGGAATACTGTCCAGTGTACTGTACGACGTACGTATCGTCAGTAGAACAGCTAAAAATTTTATGATCTCCCTTTATGTGTGAGTATTTTATTCACTCATTACAATCACATACCTATCCCTTTCAATTTAATTTTAAAGAAATGCAAACATTCAAATTTTACAAAGTATCTCATTCTTGATTTTGATTTGAGTCTCTTAGTCTGGAGTTCGTTTTTCCCTGAAATGTTAGTACACACAAGAGCAAATACACAATCTTCTAAAATTGTTAGGAGATAACTACACATTTGAACATAATGTTTGGAATCATCAAAACTACATAAGTTGTAAAAATGTAAAGCATTCAAATAGCAACTATCTTAACACACTTGTGTTATGCCTACAACTAGGAAAATAAAATAAGTCTTCATTCCATTAAATTAGGGATACAACACCTCTAGGCCACTAGAAAATTCTCCATATGGACCTATTTGGATGTGTTAGCACTGTAAGCCTATGAGGTATATTATATAAATTTGTAATTATTGATGACTATTTTAGATTCACCTCGATGAAATTCTTAACAAAAAGAAGTGAATCATTTGAGGAGTTTAGATCTTTCACCACTGTGATACAACAAAAATTATGATGTGGTATATAAACAATTCATAATGATCATGGTGGAGAGTTTAAAAATGAGAAATTTGAATCTTTTTTTGTCTGGATATATGAATAGAACATAACTATTGCCCCTAGGACCCTTTAGTAGAATTGAATCGCTAGAAGGAAAAATAAAATATTGGTAAAAAATGTTAGGGTAATGCTTGTTGAATAATCTCTCCCTAGATATATTTGTACATAAGTAGTAAATAAAACTATTTATTTTTTTAATATGTTCAATGTTAAATCAAAATTAAATAAGAAACTTTATGAACTACTAAAAGTAGGACACCCAACCTTTGTCACGTTAATGACTTTTGGTGTGGATGTTGTATCCTAATTAATAAAAAATCACCCTTGGGAAAATTTGATCCAAAATTTGATGATGGAGTCTTCTTAAGTTATTCATCTATGGGGAAGGCCTATAAAATTTTGAATAAGTGGATTTAGATAGTAGAAGAGTTTACTTATATGGTATTTGAAGAATCAGAAAAGACCTCTAAACTTGGACCAATATAAGAAGATGTAGAGGTCATCGACAGAATAGAAGCTATGGACCTTGGAGATAGAGTATAACCTCAGGTACCTCTTCGTTGATAATGAAAATACTCATCTAGTCATCCTAAATAACTCATCCAAAGAGTCTTATCTAAAGGTGATAGAATTAGGAATGCACTTAAAAATGAAGTTAGACACTCTACTATTATCTCTATGAGTAAACCCTAAAAGATAGAACAAGCTCTATCTGATGAATTTTGGAATTTTAGCTATTCTTAAAAAGTTAAATTAATTTGTTAGAAATGATGTTTGGGAGTTGGTTCATACACACAAAGACTAGAGTGTGGTAGGACCCAAATTGGTTTTCAAAAACAAAATGTATAACTCTAACATGAAATTAGTAGCTAAGGGGTACAATCACATTAAAAGGATTGACTTTAAAGAGACATATTCCCTTGCAGTAAGACTAGAAGCTATTATAGTACAATTAGCCTTTACTTGTTTTAAAGGATTCAAATTATATAAACTGGATGTTAAAAGTTCCATCCTAAATGGTATAATTAAAGAGGATGTGTATATTGAGCAACGCCCAATTTTTGAGAACTCTAAATTTTCTAAAGATGTATTCAACTAAATAAGGCTTAGTTAGAAAGACTGAGTACTTTCCTTCTAGAAAGAGATTTTATTAATGGTAATATAGATATAACCCTAATTCTAAAGAAAGAAGGAGAAAACCTAATCATTAGTTAGATTTATTGTGATGATTTTCTATTTAGATCTATGAATTAAAATCTTTGTTATTTAAAAATAATGATTGTAGAGTTTGAAATGAACCTTATGTGAGAGCTTAACTAATTTCTTGGATTTAGTGTGAAGTAGAGGAATGATGGACCCTTCCTTAGTTAATAAAAATATATTAAGCATAACCTTAAGAAATGTGAAATGGATAAAGCTAAGACAATAAATACTCCCATGAGCTCTAATATTCTGTCAGATAAGGATCTACTTGGAAAATCAGTTGATTGGAAGAAATATAGATGGATAAATGGATCACATCTCCATTTAACTTCTAGTAGACATGATATAATATTTTGTGTATGTCTCTCTACTAGATTTTAAATTGATCCAAAAGAATCTCATATGACTATTATTAAGAGACTTCTTAGATATCATTTAGAATTCCAAAACTTGGGAATTTTATATCCTAGACACAACACCTCTTTTGAAATTATAGGATAATTTTATTCTAGCTTTATAGGTTATAAAGATGATAGAAAAAGTACTTTATGATCTTACAAATTTATAGGACAATCTTTAGTCTCCTGGTCCAGTAGAAAATAAAAAAATTTTAGCACTATCTATTGCTGATATAGAATACATAATTGAAGGGAGCTTTGTTGCACAAGTCCTATAGTTAAAGCAACAAATCCTAGATCTTGTACTACCTATAGAAACCATTCATATCATGAGTGATAACATTAGTGCCATTTGTATATCAAAAAATCTAATAAAATGTTCCAGGACTAAAAATATAAACATTAAGCACCATTTCAATAGAGACCATGTAACCAAGGATGATATAGAGCTACATAATTTAGCTACTGAAAATCAATTGGCAAATATCTTTACTAAAACATTAACTTTGGATACATTTAACTCCTTATGTACTAGACTAGATGTTATAGATATTCATGCATGAATCAAGATGATTTGAAATTAAAAAAGAAAAAAGAAAAAATATTTTTTTAATTTACTTTAAGATTCTTTGTATTTTTATTTTTATATTTGTGGTTTGTGTTATGTGTGGTTTGTATGTTTCTCTTCATCTTATGATTTTTTCAATCATCACACACCACTTAAAATTTGTTTACATCATATTATATGACTATAGTCGTATGGTGCGATATGCATAAAGTATCACATCACTGTTCATAACACATCCAACAGTTTTGATTGGTCAATTATTGTTGATTATATTATATGAATACATATTTTGTATTATACTATACACTAAGTATGAGACATTTGATGAATTGAATTAAGCTGATACAATATTTAATATAGTATCATCCTCTACAAACACGTATTTATATAGGATGATCAAAATAGTTAACGATTGTCCATACTGACTCCTTGAGATGAACATCTTCACTATAATCATATCGTATGGTTTTGATCGTATTATACAATCAAACCACCTTTTTTGACTGATCAGATTCTATGAACTTAATGCACACGATTATACTATATGATATCCTATTATACTATATGATATGGACAATTTTTTTTTGAAGGGAGAGAAAACATGTTTTTGTTCACTCAGCCCATTTCAAACTATCTTCTCTCCTCTCTAAGATCTCAATCCTTGAAATGGCTCATGGAAACCATTCCTGAGCTCTCATTGACAGTTCTTCCTAATGAATTGTTAATCCTCACTTCACCGAAGCAGTATATTAGGAGGCTTACCATCGGTAAAGAACTGCCCAAATTACACGATTTAAAATCATATATGAGGAAGTTTTCAACTTCCAGGTACTCAATCTTTTCCCCTGCACCACTTTCTGACTTATTCTTTCTCTTGCCAACCCCTTCAATTATGAAATCCTTTTTTATTTCTTTACTAGTATATGTATAAATAGTGAGGGTACTACCCTCCAATCTAACCTCAATAGGAGGCCTATTGAAATTTCCTATCAAAACTTTCATGAATTCCCCCACCTTTCAACTACTGGCAAAAGAGGACAATATGTACCATCTAACACTTATTATGACTAGACCCTTGCTAAAATAACCCTTAGTGAATAAAAAAATAGATATCACATTACTCACCTCAATACCTTTGTGCAAGATGCTAGGATAACTCATCATATCCTTCATAACTCTATAATTCTAAAAGTTGGGGATTGAATCAATATCACACCTCTTCTATCCCTAACCACCTATAATTCTTATTGATCCATTGGAACCTAGAGAAGATGCTAAAATTAAGGATGGAGATGAAAATGCTGTTAGCCATGAATCATATTTAATTGTTGAACCAGTTGTTCCTCAAAATTCAAATTTTGAGTTAAATCCTTCACAAGTTTTGGTGATTGATCTGTTAGAGATTACAGGTTCTTCCGTGGATCTTCCAATGATTGCTGAAATTTTGGAATTTCAAATCCCACAAATTCTGGCGGAAGATAAGAAGGCTAATAAGTCTTTAAATTTTATTGTGGAGCCGGTTCAGGCCGTTCAGAATTTGAACTCCGAATTCCCCATTTTGGTGGCTGATTTGTTGGGAGCTACTTGTAATGTGCCTATTGTTGATGTTGATCTAATGGGAGCTTGTGAATTAGAAAATGAATTCAAACAAATTCAAATTCAAATTTTGAATTCAAAAATGCTAAAATTGTGGATGAAGTTAAGGGAGACGTTTGTAATGAAGATGATTTACTGGAAGCATATTCTACCAAACCCTCTTTTGTTGCTGAACTGTTAGGAGCTCACAAATCAGATTTTGAATTCAAAATTTTAGATATTCAGGAGGAAGAAAAGGATGATATTAATTCTAAAACATAATTGGTTGTTGTACCTCCTTTAATTGTTTTAGCGGATGAGTCTAAGGTGGTTGCTTCTTCTACTACTAAATTAGCAAGATTTTTTGAAATAGAAGACAATATTGACGGTTTGAGAGATATTTCTCCTCCATCTGCAATTAGTTTGAATTAAGAAAAAAAAACTATTTTTAAGAAAGAAAAAAGTTTTTTTGCCAAGAAGAGTGATTCTCCTGGCTCTAAGCACATATTGTTCAAAGAACTTTAAGCCTTAGGACCGGTGAAAGATCTACCTAGAAGAAGGTTGGTTGAACTCAAAATGAAGAACGATATGAGAGGTTCTTCTTCTTTATTATCTCGTTAATATGCAAGCTAGTTTTCTCTTTGCTAGCAACAAAGTGGAAAGATACTTGAAGATTGAGCAAATTATCAAAGAGTTTTTCATAATAATATCTTTGAATTTCAACTTTGGAAGTTGGAAAAAGCTTATGGAATATCTATCAGTGATATTCTTAGGTGATTTTTGGAAGTCATTGATAAGTTGTATTTTCCTTTTTAGCTTTTATTACTTATTTTTTCTTTTAGTTTGTTATTTGTTTTTTAAACTTATTCTAATTGCTTATGGGAGCTATACTAAGTCCTATTCTCTAACTGGATGTGAACTCTGGGATACTAACCAACCCTCGGGTTGTTTAAATCTTTGGTATCCCTTACATCTCAATGATTTTAAAATAGGAAATAGTGGGTTTCATTTCAATTATAATAAGTTTACTTTAACAAAATTATTTTCAATAAGGTTCCTTTTTCATGTTGATAAAGGAACCATTAGTTTCTTTTACCTAGTTAGTATTAGGTTGTCTTTTCTTTCATTTTAATGCAATAATTGCATTTCATAAAAAAAAAATCAGCTACTTCATAATGGCTAAAATTTATTTTAATGCAGCTTACTTAATTATTTGATATCTTGAGAATTTAACCTACATTAGATATCATAGACCTAAAAGAAAGACAAATCTTTCCTTAGGTCACAAAATTTCCTTCATCCTTGAATCAAAATACAACTTCCAATTACATGCACCACCAAATCATCTAAAAAAAATTCAAATATCTCCTTCCACGTCCTTCACAATGCTCACCACAATAATATTCACTATGTTGACACTAAGCTAGAGGAAACTCAGAAAGGGCCAACACCAGTTCCAGCATCAACACCTATCCAACAATATTCACTATGTGGGAGGCTCATTTTTATAGTTACGTAACATTGTAATAATAGCAACAACATGAAATTGATGTGGCTCGCTTTAAGAACTATGTAGCACAACATCACCAACAACACAAAAATGACATGGCTTGTCTTGGAGATAAGTTTGCCTCCATCCATCAATTCTTTTAACCACCACCACCTCTTCCTCCACCTGATCAGGACTCTTCATACTTTTAGTTTTTATGTGATTAATTCCTTACATCATGTATTATTTTTACATATGTACTTTAGAATGTTTATTTTTCTTTTTGGTGACTTTTGTTTATCATTTTTCTCCTTTTTGTGATGTCAAAAGGGGAGAAGTTTTGTTGTTTGTAGGGTGTACTCTTTCTTGTAATGATTAATTCATGCTTATTTCTTTTATTTTCCTATTGCTTGTGTGTTCTTTATTTATATATTATTTAATTAAAAAAAGACCCTAGCTATTTATTAAAGATTCACATATTAAAGTGTAGTTTAGGAAATAAATAAATTTATTTAAATTATTTACCAACAATGTTTACCATCATATAAAAGAGGGGTATTGTTGCAAACCTGGACCAAAGTCTTATGATTTTGATGATAACAAAAATTATTGGATTCCTTACTAAGATGTCTTATGTTGATTACTATTAATGCAAATCTATTTTTGATGTGCACTAACATTTTAGGTTAACCATATACTTATATGTTTGATCAGCTCAAGATTGGACTGACTAGGGTTATGTATGTGGTGAAATGTGTGTATTTCAACTTTTCTTAAGTCAAATCATATATTTGGTGGATATAAAGCTTGGTAACAATGCACAAACACACTGAACTAATTAGAAGTTTAATTTCCTAAACTAATCATACTATATGATGTATATTGTATTGTATGACCATCTCATCAAAAAAATTTTAAAATGGCTAATTAGGAAAATAAAGATAATTGAAGTAATCATATTATACGATTAAGATTATAAAAGGCGATTAGTTGAAATCAAGTTCCCAACTACCAATCATAATTTAGGGAATATTTTGAAATTCAAATTTTGTACTAATCATAGTGTACTATATATATCATTATGTATGATCTAATTATATCTTGCTAAAATTAATCCTATAATTAAGGGAAGATTTTGAATTAATTGATCTAGTAAAATTGTACAAGAAAATTAGGACCAATCATATAATACTACTTGATTTCTGCATGGGATGATAATTTATCATTGCCAATAATACGTGGTGATGATCCAAGTCATTTAAATAAATAGTACTTGATGATCATCTAAATCATCTTAGATGATTAGCTCAATTCAATGAACTAATTGTATAATATCTAGATCTTAGTAAAATATTGATACGAGCACTTTGAACTAATCATACTTGACGACCTATAATCTTAATGTATGATCAAAGCTAATAAAATTAAATTTTTAGGTTTTATGTCAGTCCTTGTATTTAATATCTCTCATTGGACTCATTTCAAGTCTTTAGTTGTTTCATTTTCTTGAGAGGGAGCATAGAGAAGAAGATTTAGCAGATCTTTGGGAAGAAAAAAGGAGAGCTTATGAGCGAGAGAGAAGAGGTGTGAGGAGTTTACAATCTGTTTCTCCAAGTAAGTGTCTTTCCTTGTTCCTCTAATTATTTGTCTAAGTTTCTTGGGTTGCTCTACGAATATGATCTTTAGCTAGAGGTCATGGTTATCTTGCATCACCAAGAGGATGAGAAAGGAGTTCGAGGTACTCTGCCATTATTAGGAAAGTGAGAAAGGATATTAAGGTTCTCTACCTTCTCTATGAGGGAGAAAAATGATTTAAAGGTCCGCTACCATCACCAGGAAGGTGATAAATCTTTTAGCTTTCTGACGCACTAGGTTTGGTTCAAGTGATTTGTGTAAGCACTTATCTGCCTTGTTATTGAGGAAAAAGGAGAGATAATATAGTTATGTGCAATATGTGGAGAAGACTCTGATAATGGATGTACATCATTATTTAATTGAGTAATTATAAATCTCCTATGTGTTTATTCTAATTTTTTTACTCTTACATTTTTTATTTATAATTTTAATTATGTCATAAATGTAAGGTGAAAATAATGATTAATGATTAATTCTACTGATTTGAATTTCATCATTATTAATCAGATGTTTTGGTAAATTTGTTTGCTTCCTGAGTAAGTGATAATTTTTACTTTTTTCTAATAAATAAAAAAAATCCAAAAAAATATCATCTTTATTTTTAAAGTTAACAATTAGTTTTTTAAATTCACTAATGGACCCCCCTCTTGGTGTACTTAGGAAGAAGTTTACATAGCTTTAACATCCTTATCAAACTTTTAGATTTCTTACTTGGAGACCCTCTAGTTGAAGAGTTCCTTTGGAATGAATACATTTCGTAGTTTGGCTTAAATTAAAACCCATGGGCTAAATGGAGTGGGTAAGATTCATCACAGATTTTACTTGGATGTCAGTAGCTATCCCAAATGGTTAGGGAGTAGAGGAAGTATCTTTGTAAAGTGAAAATGACCTACAGACATAGGGAGGGGGGAGACTAACTTTATATTTCATGCCAAACAAATGCCTATGATTGGTTTGGAAGGCATTTAGCAAATTTTTAGGGTTGTTTTGAAAAGCATAGGTAGTATGGTTTTGGGGAAATTAGAGTTTTTAGTGTGGTTCAACCTTCTGAAGTCATAATAAATTTTATCAACTATTTTGACCAGTTAAATTGTCAAGGCTAACTAGGATAGACTTTAGGGATGTGTTAGGGTTAATTTAATTAAAGTTGTAGGTTTGACCCAAATTGGCCTAGGTTTAACTATATTTGGGATCAATTGACCAAGTCAACTATTGGATGGACTGAACTAACCAATTATGTTCAATTTATTTGTAGTTAAGACTAAAGAATTTAGTAGAATTTATATGTAAATTGAAGCTTAATTATAGGCAAAAATGATGCTTGATGGCTATGCTGGTTTAGCTCTACTGGGTAAAACATGTTAATCACTAGTTGATGGCCCCAATGATGAAGACTAAATTTTTAAGAGAGGTGGATAAACCTCAATGAATTGCCTTAGGCACACCAAGAGGGGGGGGGGGGGGGTATATGTAAATTGAAGCTTAATTATAGGCAAAAATGATGCTTGATGGCTATGCTGGTTTAGCTCTACTGGGTAAAACATGTTAATCACTAGTTGATGGCCCCAATGATGAAGACTAAATTTTTAAGAGAGGTGGATAAACCTCAATGAATTGCCTTAGGCACACCAAGAGGGGGGGGGGGGAGTGAATTAGTTTTTAAAAAGTTTTTCTTGAAGAAACCCTTTTTGAATTTTTAAATTAAACACAAAGGTAAGCAGTTGAACTTAAAAAAAAATAATGTTACTTTTTTATCCTTTGATTTTTGTAATAAAAAGAAGAAAAAAAACTTGATAATCAAAACGAATATTTGAAAGAATATTAAATGTGCAAAAAATTAAGATATACAAAAAAATAAATTGTAGAATAAGAAAAGAATGACCACAATAGATTTATAGTAGTTTAGTCAAATATTGACTTATGTCCATTCTTTGGAATCCACCTCTCTAAGTACTAAACTAAAACTATTAGTGTCTCTCCATTAGCCCCCACAGCAAGGAAGAGAAGTCCTTGCACAATCTCTTCAACAACTCAATGTGCCAATGTACTGGATGTTTTATCACCATCTTAATGAAGGTAGAGAACCTCAAAGCTTTTTCACCCTTCTATTGAAGGAAACAAATCTGGAATCCTTTATCACCATCATGGTGAAGGAAAAAAACCTAGCCCTTTAACCTTAAAGGCTTTCTCCTTAGTGTAACCCAAAGTGGCAAGCAGATCCACTGGTGGAATCAAGGACGAAGCCTTCTTGGTGCAATCATATGGAATCCCATCACACTACTTCTCCCTCTCTCACAACTTCGCCTTCTACTTCTCTAATGCTTTGAAACCTCACAAAGCTCTCTCTTAGAATCCAATCAACAATAAAAGAACATTTCTGATGATTAATATACAGGGCCTAAAAAAACCCTAAAAATTCAATAAAATTGACTATATTTATACAATACAATTGAGAATCATACAATATGATTAGTTTAAAAACCAAAGTTTATTTAAATGATGAAATAGTCTTTTTTTTTTATGAAATGCAAATTGCATTAGAAAAAGAGACAACTATTACAAACTAGAAAGCAAAACCAAACACTTTAAAACTATCATAATGGATATGTGATCCACTAAATTCCATTTTAGATCCATTGGAATGATGGAGATACCAAATATTGGAAGAACCTAAAAGGTTGGTTAGTATCACAGAGTTCCCAATGGATGGAAAATAAAACCTAGTAAAAATCCCACATTTCATCACAATAGTTTCAAAAAGGTAGAAAAAACCTATAAGCAAACCAAGCAAATGACAACTTGATTCAAGAAAAATAAAAAGAACTGCTAAACTAGCTATCCAAACATCAACCGGACCCCCATCAACAATCTTAGGGTCCAATAAACTCCAATCAGAAGTATAATTTGCTGATACATCAACGCAATCAATAATAGACACCATAAACGAACCAATCAATGTCGACAAAGCAATAACACCAACTCCCCCCTCAATACTCCAAGAGTCAGCCTCTTCACAACCAAAGTAATACAAAATGAAAATCCCCACCACACACATCATACTAGCAAGAAAAAAAATAGTAATATTTTAATCCTTCAAGTCTCCAATAAATAAGACTTGTTCTTCAAAGACCAAAATAGTAACCATCTTAAGTCTAGATGGAGTAAGCTTCCATCTAAAACTAGCAGTAACACTTCTATCATAATTCCAAAAAGCATCCAACATAAGAATACTAGCTTCACTAATTTCAGCTTCACCAGAGCATTTATCCGATCTATTTCCCTTGGAAGATCAACTCAAAACCATAAAAATAGCCTCATAACCAGTGGCAAAAGCATCATTAACTCACTTCTTCAGAAAAACTGTATCCGTTTCTCCAGGAATCTTGAAGAAAAAATTAAAAAAAAAATTGCTCAAAAGTTCTTCAAACAGATTCATCCAATCCTACATCTCATTCCTCAATTGAAGATTTCCAATCCTTAATAAAATGACCAATAAAACCTTTATAACCAAATCTTGAAGACAAAACTGACCACATCTATAAGATAAAAAGCCACACCAAAATTCTTTGAGTAACAACCGAATCCACATCAAGAAATTCCTAGGTTCAAATGTCAAGCCCCAAAAAATTCCAGCTCCAAGAACTAACTCATGGATATTATAAAATCCATACCAAATTAAGCGACAATTAACAAAAAAATTACTAAGACTTTTCAAAGCAGAATATCCATTCAACAAGGCAGCTTCGGCCAAACGGTTCCCCATCAGATTCGAAGCTAAAATTTGCCACCAAACAGAAACCTCATCCAAAAAAAAAACATAACCCACCATCGAGCAAACAAAAATCCTTCTCAAAGATCACATCCAAATTGTAAACTTACCATCTTCAATCAAGAATCTAGCATCTAAAAAATAATCACATACATTATCCAAATCCCTTGGATTGAGAACTGAAGTCCAACTTAGGTCTGCCAAACCCATCTTGAAATCCATTGCCTCTCTATCCAGATTCTTTAAAGAACCTCCGTCGGCCAAAGAAAGCCGATGGAGAACCACCGATCTCGAAGGTTCTGCCAAAATCACCAAGATCGCCTACTCCGCTTTCACCGCTCCATGATCACCTTCTCCAGACTCACTGCTCCCTTCTTAACAAGATAATCAACAGTTCAATGAGATCTATAGATAAGATAGTATGATTAGTATATTTATCTTAAGATCATATAATCGATCTTATAGACAATTAAAATCATCTTTGCCAATCATCCATCATGAATGATACTATACTGTATGGTTAATTCATAAACCAAGGTTTCTTCAATCATGATCAAATTTCATCTCTACTTATCATACAGTATGATTCATATCATACGGTATGATTTGTCATATTAATTAAACCGTTTTTAGATTGACTAATACTTAGGAATAATTTAAGAAACTTTTCAAATGTTGTATAGTATGAAGTGATTTATATAGCAGAATCATTATAAAATAAAAAATTAAAAATACTTACTTAAATTTGATTGGTGGCTAAGGTGTTTTAGAATAGATAGATCATACAACATGATCATATTTGCACAGTATGATTTGTTTAAAACTATTAATTACATAATTACCCTTTAAACTTATTTTATGAATAACTAGTCATATAGTATGATTTTGATCATGCAATACAATTTGTTAAAAAATTTTAAATTTTATTTTCTCAGACCCTAGTGTGTGTGTGCATGGTCTCCAAATTAATATACACCCTCACATGGCTAAGACTCAAGAAATAAGAAATCCATAAAATAAAAATACACGCTCTTATAAAACATTATCCTATTTTAACCAATCTAGGGACCTAAAACTTATTGCAAGCGGTAGGACATACTTGAAATGTTAGTACACATAAAAAATAGATTTGCAATATAAATGTTGGGAGAAATAGAGATTCAATAATAAATTTTGTGATCATCAAAACCATAAGCTCATGATCTTAGATTGCAACAATCTTTCCCTTTTTCATGATGACAAATATTTTTGGTTGGAAAGCAAGTTAGTTATATTTCATCCTAAGATCTCCCTTATTATTTGAAGTATTTGAAAATAGGGAAAAAATACTTATTTTTTAATTATTAATACTAATTTTTCTAATAAATTAAAAATAAGAAAAGAAATAAAAAAGAAACATAAATGTATATATATATATATATATATATATATATATATATATTATGAACTAAATAGAATAAGAAAAGAGTTCCTATATATGGAATTTTAAGAGATTATAAAGGACAATTCTTATGTGCTTTTAGATTCAATTGCCTTCATTAGGACTACTCCCAAGTTGCAATCTTATCAGTTCTTTCTTTGAGGAATTTTATTCAAGATTGGATGTTTGATGTTAATGGTATTGTTATAAAAGGAGAAAACTACAATGTTAAATTTTTTTTGAAAACTTATTGAATAAGCCAATTATAGAAGTGGGAATTCTAAATCTAAGGGATATTGATTTTTTTAAAGATTTCAAGCAAGTTCTTTTTTTTTTTTTAATAGGGAATGTAATAAGTTAGCTTATTTAAGCGCTAACTTAGTTATTTTTACAAGATTTTTTTTGGGTTGATGTTAGTTGTATTATAATTAACTAGTTTCTTTAATAAATTTCTTTTTTCATTCTCTTAAAAAAATAAGAATAAACTACTACCAAACACTACTCCCCCTTTTGACATACAAAAGGGAGGAATTGACAAAATAAAAATAAAATACAAGCAAAAAATAATTAAATACTAGAAAATACCAAAATAAAGTACAACAAAGAAATAATCATAAAAGTAGGATGGAAATTTATCACATAGTGGTGGTAGTGAAAAAATGGACTATAGTAGAAAACTACTTAGAGAATCACACCTTTTTAGCCTCTTACTATTATTGTAGCTATTGATGGCGCTGAAGAAGTGCTTCATTCTAATATTATATTTGAGTATATTAATGATTGCAATCATTGATATGTTAGGTGATACTGGCATTCTAGGTTGAAAAGCCCTCTATCATGTTACTATAGAGATCATACTGGGCCACCTTAAAAGCAGGTGTCTGTGCGGTTGCTAGAGCTGGTGATGGAGAAGGAAGATATCTTACTTATTTATCAAAACCTAGCTCATTTGCTGGTTCATGTTCCTTTTGTAGACAAAAAAAAAAAATTAAAACAAGATGATAGTTTAGAAGGTAAGAAAATGATCTATAGTGCCAAGATAGAAAAGTTGATACTTTTTGTCGAGAATATAGACTACCGGATATCCTTAAGAAATATTTGATTTTATTAGGTGAAAGGTTGATGAATAGATTTAAGATTATGGAAATTGTTGATAATCATATATGCCTCATCAAAAGGAGTGTCTAAAATAATAAAATGTGTAACTAAAGATAAGAGTAGAGTAATATTGACCCTATCCCTAGCCTTAAGAAGAATTAACATTCTAATGATGTGCTGGATGACATGGGCTTTTTTATTTAGGTATTGAGCTAAGGGCTGGTATAGATTAAATGGTTAATTCCAAATGGTGAGCTTGACAACAATCTAATTATAGTCACCACTAGATGAGAGCAAGTGGTGTAGAGGCCCATCAAGAAATAGGTGTACGTATTTGGCTAAGTCCTTAGTTATTTCTACAAGTCTCGTACAGACAATTGAGGTCATGACACTATAATCAACATTCACCTTTAGACAATTGAGAAGTTTGTTTGATTTCAATTTGCTTCATGTTAATGATGATATCATTTGAAGCCTATTTTACATTCGGAGGGACAAAAGGAGATCTTGAACTCTCTTAACTGCTCCTTTTCTATCATTTTGGATGACGGGAATGCATGTACGTAAGCCATGGATAATTTAGGTTGTAATTTTAGTATTTTGACTGAATTTTCTTTTTCTCAACTACCTATTTTTGTTAAAGGCCTTTTAATGCTGGATCAAATTTTTTTATCTAATGTTAATCTTTAATTTTGGTGGTTTTGTTCCCTTTTGGTGGTCATGCGGCTCCCCCTTTTGGTTGTTGTGGTGTGGTGGTTCTACTCCCTTTTACTTGTGGGGTTCCCCTCCTTGGTTATAGTGGGGTGTTCTTGTTGTCCCTCAGTTTGTTTTTGACTTAGCTCTATTCTTTTTGTTGCATTACTATTTCCATCCCTCTTTGGGTCCTTTATGGTGGTGTTTTTCTGGTTCATTATTTTCCTGGTGTGTCTTCTACTTCCTTTTGTTGTATTACGTGTTGGTTTGGATGGTTGTGCTTCAGCTGTTATAGGGTCATTTTGTACCTTTGCCTCAGTTTCTACTAGGGTGCGGGTTGTGCTTATTTTTTTTGGTTCGCTAGGTGGTTTGGATGGGTGTTCTCAAGATGTTACAGTGTTTCTCCGGTCCTCTTTTTGGGCTTTTTTTGGGATGAAGGTTGGGGCTGTTATCGATCTATTTTCTTTTACGTTGCCTACTGTCGTAGGTTTCTTCTTGGGCTGACTTTATCTTATTGCTATTGTTTGCCTTATATTAACTTTTTGGTGGTAATATTGGTGACTTCTTTTGGATGTATCTTTTTTGGGTGGAGTTCGACTATGGTAGTTAGTTTTTTCAGAATTTTGTATGTTTAGCCTTGTTCTATCATTGCTTTGCTGATTATTTTCTTTATTTTTCTATTTTAGTGCAGCTTGATTAGGCGGTTAGTTTGGCTCTCTCTTTTCCTTTTGTTATTTATAATATTATTATTGCTATTTTTCTTTTAGGCTGCCCCCATATTTTATTTAGGCCATATTTCTGCTATAACCTTCTTGCCTATCAATTTTTTTTAGGTTTTTTTTGGATGGTTGATTGTATGGTTTCCATAACGATTAGTTACTGGGAGTATTTTGGCTATTATTTTTTGTTAGCTCCTATTTTTTGGGTGCCTTTTCTTAAGCACCGTAGCAAGTACTTAGGGTTTCTTGTACTATTTTTAGTGGGGAACTCGAGCTCCAAAGCGTTTCTTTTCTTTATATTTGTAGCTCTTTGAGTAGTAGCGAGCTTGAGGTCTCCGTAAGGAATATGAACAATTTTGCCTTAATTAATGCGTAGGCCCCTTTGTGGGTTTCCCCTTAAAAATAATAATAATATTAATAATCATGAATTTTGAAATCAAACATTTGAAAATATCAAGTGACATATAAATTCTTCTAAGATTTAATGGTTTAAAATAGAAGTATGCTTGCTTTCTTAGGGGCATATTTTATGCCTCTTGTATTTTGATTGGCGCACTTTGCCCATCTTTTGTTTTTTGATACACTTTGTGTATCTTTCATTTTTTGGTGATTATTATGCATCTTTTTAATTTTTCTTCTTTTTGGGATTATTTTATGCCCATGTCATTTTTATAAGCTAGATCCCTTTCGAAACTTTTAAATACACTAAGTTGTGAGACTATCTTCTAAATATTAGAGAAGAAAAACTCACTTTCTAATATAAGGAAGAGTGAACCACAAAGTGGAATCAAATTTATATGATAAATGCAATGACAAGATTACAAAAGCTTAATATTGATTTAATGACTTTAAACATTATTTATATATGATAGATTACTATAGCAAGATAGAAAATATTTCAATCGCAAAGTCCAGGTATTAATTTTAGATAGACTTTTATTTATAAAAGAAATCTACACCGCTAAAAGAAATTAGAGAAAGGGAAATAATTAGTAGTGTTTCTCCCTTTAATTGATTTAGTGAAGTCAAATATTGTCTATAAATTTAAAAAAAAAATATGGCACAAAATATCATTTCAGAAGTGATCAAAAGAAAAAAGAATAAAACTAAAATAACTGAAATAAAAACACAAAAAATGAAGAAAAAATCAAAATAAAAATAAATAATAAACAAAGAAATTGGGCCACAAAACTTCCTAGGGCAATATACTGAACTTCAACAGTGGAAAGTGCAACAATATTTTGTTTTCTACTAGACCAGGAAACTTAGGACTGTCCTATGAATTAGAAAGTATCAAAAGTGCTCTTTCTATCCACCTTCACCCTGTAAAATCAAAATTAGAATATATAATAATCTCAAAAGAAGTGATGTGCCTAGGATACAAGGTTCCAAAGTTTTGTGTCCCTTAGAGATATCTAAGGATTCTTTTAACTGCAGTTAGGTGAGATTCTTTAGGATCAACTTGAAATCTAGCATAGAGATAAACACTAAACACTATGTCAGGTCGGCTAGTAGTCAGGTAAAGCAATGATCCAATCATTCCTCTATACTTCTTTCGATCAATAGACTTTCTATTTTGGTCCTTATCTAGTTGAACACTGGAAGTCATGTGAGTATTTATTGGCTTGGCTTTATCCATTTCATATTTCTTCAAGATGTCCTTAATATACTTTGATTGATTTAAAAAGGTTTTATCATCTAATTATCTTATGCTAAACCCCAAAAAGTAAGATAACTCTCCCATCATACTCATCTTAAATTCTTTACTCATTATTTAAGAAAAATCATCACATGGCCTTTTATTAGAAGATCCAAAAAGTATATCATCAATATAGATATGAATAATGAGTAACTCATTTCCTACTTTTCTTAGAAAAAGGGTGGTGTCTACGCTCCCTTTAACAAACTCCCTCTCTAGTAAGAATGTGCATAGCCTCTCATACCAATCTGTAGGTGTTTGTTTTAATCCATATAAGACCCTTTTTATTTATAAACATGATTTGAAAATTAGGAACTCTCAAAACCTGGGGGTTGCTCTATAAATACATCCTCTTTTATTATCCCATTTAAAAAGGAACTCTTAACATCCATTTGGACAAGCTTAAATCCCTTATAATGAGCATAGAATAGTAGCACTCTAATGTCTTCCAATTAATCTATAGGGGCAATGGTCTCCTCAAAATCAATCCCTTCTATTTGGTTGTACTCCTTAGCCACCAATCTTGCCTTATTCCTAACCAACAAATAAGAATCATTTATTTTATTCTTAAAAACTCATTTGGTTCCCACTACACTTTAAATCTTAGGTATTCCTACTAACTCCCAAACATCATTCCTCACAAAATGGTTAAGTTTTCCTTGCATGGCTAAGATCCACAATTCATTAGATAGGGCTTGATTGATGTTGGTGGGTTCAGTCATTGAGAAAAAGGCAGAGTGGTTCACTTCCTTCCTAACTCCATGCATAGTTCTAACACCTTTAGAAGGGTCTCCTAGGATTAATTCTTTAAGATGACTTGAAGAATATCTCCAATCTCTAAGCAAAGTGTGTCAAGGTTCTACCCTTTTTTCCAGATTTGAAATTTCTACTCCTTGGGTAATCTTACCTACTCCTTCAGTGTTTTGACGCTCTACCCTTTTCTCCAAAATTTTAACTCCTTTGGTAATCTCTCCACCACCAATGTCCTTTTATTAAACACCCTAAAGGATTCCCCAATACTCGAATATCCTAAGAATACTCCATCAAATTTTTGGGTCAAACTTACCTAAGTGCGACATCTTATTATTAAGAATGAAAATCTTGCAGCCAATGATATGGAGGTGGGAAAGGTTAGGTGTCTTACCCTTAATGATCTCATAGGGTGTCTTATCTAGATTGGCTCTAACATTTATTCTATTCAATACATAATTTATCGCTTCAGCTTAAAAGTATTTTGGAAGTGAATATTTATCAGGCATGGCTCTAGCGGCTTCAACTAAGGTCATATTCTTCCTTTTAGCTACCCTGATCTGCTAAGGGGTCTTAGGTGCTGAGAAGTTATTACTAATATCTTTATCCTCATAAAAGTCTCTAAATCCCCCATTTTTAAACTCTCCATCATCACTATTGATGGTCAAGATCTCACAACCTAGGTTATTCTAAATCCAAGTAGAGAAGTATCTAAATTCAATAAAAGACTCACCCTTATTTGACATAAATTTAATCCAAGTGAACCTCGAGTTATCGTCGATAAATCTATAGACATTTCCCCCTAAGCTTCCATTGATAATGGGTGAAAACAAATCCATTTGAAGGACTTCTAAAGGTCTAGTGGTACTAATTTCCTTAATGGTGAAAGTTCATTAGGGATGTTAAGCCCTTATGAACTAGTTCTGATGCTAACCAAGAGGGGCGTGAATTAGATAATAAAAAACTTCTATAATTAAAAGAAAAAAAAATTTATATCTTTCAGCATAACTAAATTAAATCAATAATATAAATATTAATCAGATATTTCACCCAAACAGTTAATCACACTAAAATAAAGTGCAAAAATAATCAGAAAGAAAACACCAGATTTATAGTGGTTCGGTCTAACCTGACCTACATCCACTCCTCTGAGGCACCTCCAAGTGTTGCACTAAATCTTTAGTGCCTCTCCTTTAGCTCCCACAGCTAGGCAGAGAAGCCCTTACAAAATCACTCCCACCTTCCCTAGTGTGACAAGGTAGTTGGGTCCTTTGACACCAAAGAGATATGCTTCTTCCCAAAACATCCCTCAAGATGAACCTTGAGTCCGATGGTACTAAGGTACAAGCTCGCCGAAGCAACCATGTGAAATCCCCTCCACACTCCCTTGGAACCCCCTCCAAGAATCATATCCCTCTCAAACTCTACCCTTTCTTCTCTCCCTTTCAAGTTCTCTCTTTAAGTTTCCTCCAAAATAACAAAGCTTCAATGGCTACCAAAGACACTAACTTGTATAAACAAGAGGTCTTAAATAAAAGAGCTTCAAATTTTCTCTTAGTTATAACAAATTGACACTATCATCTAGAACGATATTCATATTATCCTATATGATTAGTTCAAATCATTGAGCATCATCTAGAATATTGCCCTAATTGCATATCTGGATGATGGAAAAGTAAACTTATCATATGGACAGGCTGATTAGTATAAAAAGGTACATATCGTTTATAGCAATGCCCTGGATGGAGCTTGGCTGATTATGAATCTTCTAGAAGAATTAAGGTTTGTTAACTGATTATCCTAGACGATCTTGTGATTTTCCAGGATAATGTAATTGAGCAATCAAATCTTAATTTATTTCTTTAATTACCAGATTACTTTAGGCATAATTTCACTGCATCATCCAGGACGATGTCCTGGACGATATCCAAAAATATAACATGCCTAAAAAGATGTGAAAGTTAATTCTTTCTTATTTGAGCCTATCATCCAGTATGATGATACTATCATCTAGGATGATTCGCTTAATTATTGCTGCCTTAACCAGGATGCCCTAATTAGGGTTTCTATTTTTGACTGATTGTACAGGTTGATTTTTGGATCATTCTGGATGTTGTGATCAAAATAGAAAACACTACCAAATAGATAGAATTTTTCCTAAGTGTGTGTGTGTACAAGATTACTAAGCAAGCATACACTCTTATAGGACATGACTCAAGAAATCAAAAAATACACCAATGAAGATTACCAAAAAAACTTGTTCTACCAAATCTTGAGCCTTGATTGGTGCATCGTAATCCAAAAAAGTTAGTATACACATAAACAAAAATATATTACAAATACAGGTAGAAAATAGAAAGTGAGCCATATTATTTGTTATCATCAAAAATATAAATTCATAAACTTGAGTTGAATTTGCAAAATTGAAAATATTTTCTCCTAATCTCTCCCTCATTAGAATAAAAATTTTAAATTAGGGGGAAACAAAAAATTTTTATTATTTTTTTTTATTAAAAGATAAAATGTTACAAAAAATAGATATAAATACTACAGAACTTTCTCCCCTTTTGACATTATCAAAAAGAGGAGGGGCATAAACAATCAAAACAATAAAAAAATCATTAAAATGTAAAATGATCCCTGATCTAATAAAAAATTTGAATAATCTTAAAATGAAAAAGTTACCTCTTAATTTTATTTAAAAACATAGTAAGAAATGTATTGACAATGCATAACCTATAAACAATAAAAATTCAGAAATTGTTAATCCAAGTTCAAGTTTTTTAAAGGCTAAAAAAGTTTTTAATCCAGTATCTAAATCAAGAAACAAATTAAAAAAAAGAAAAACTAATATTTTCAAAATTCCTTTTAAAAAACATATATAATATATGATTAATGTAAAAATTGGTGACTTAGGAATCATGATTTTCAAGCTTAAGTATCAAAAATGTCAATAGATAAAAGGATTTTCTTAAGATTTAAGAAGTACAAGTAAGGTAAGCTTACTTTCTGTGGGCTCATTTTATGCCTCTTATCAGTTATTTGGTGCACTTTGCACATCTTTTAATTTTTTATACACTTTGTGTATCTTTCTCAATTTGACGTCTTTGCTCATATTTTTATTTGGCATCATTGATCAATTTTTTTTTTTTATTTTTTAATCAAATATGCTACCTTTTTGAAATTTTAAAAACTAAAGTCTATTGACAAAATGAACTACTTTATTAAGGAAATTATGAAGTGGATTCAACAGCTTGCAAAAGATCCCTATGCGATAGACAAAATGTTGGCAGATAAAAAAGAACAATTTTAGAATTCAATTTATTATATGATGATGATTTTGAATTAAAAGTAGAATAACCTCTTTAAGAAAAGAGATAGAGAGACAAAATCATGAGTTCCCTTCCTTTGACTATTTTTAGAGAAGTCAACCAGATCTTACATAGAAATTCCAGAAAAATAGGAGGCAGGGTTTTCATTTTTGAAAAGTTTTAATTTTTTAAAGTGTATACAAAACAAAAAAGGTGACATGTGTGTGTTGATCAGAGAGAACTTCACAAATAAATGTGAAAACAAATTTAAAATTTTAACATAACAAAAAGGGATAAAAAAAGAATAAATCCAAAGAAATTATATAAAATAAACAAAAATACTATAAAATAATATGGATACACAAATAAATAAACCGACAAATAATCTTGCTCCTGGTTTGATGATTCAGAAGCTAGGTCTGCCTAGGAAATTTTTTGCTTTTCATTATTTTCCCTTTTTATAATTTGCATAGCTTTATCATTTTCTTTTACAAAAAGAGTTCTCAAATTATGACACTAATTTTTCATATATCTAGATTTCTTACATCCAAAGTAAATAATGTTAGAAGAAATTTTAACATTCTTATCATTTTTACATTTATTCCACTTTTGATGATGCCTATACTTTAGTGAGCTTTCTAATTTGCTTGATAAGTCATCACTTTTGTCACCAACTAAGTCACCTTTTCTCATATTATCAGCATTTAGCACTATCGTTTCACCTTCATCTAAAGTCTTTGGCCCAAACTTTTCTCGTAGCAACGAGTGAGCCAATCAAATTATCAATAAAATATTCATTCAAAATTTTCAATTCACAAATAACAATAAATTTGGCATTAAACTTATTAAGTAGACAACATAAAACTTTATTGGATTTTTCAAAGTTTAAAAATTCTTTACCTAAAGTACGTAATGATGTCATAATTTGAATAAATGTAGTATACATGTCTAAGATCGTCTCATAAGATTTCATGAATAATAATTCATAATCATGCATTAATATATTCAACCTAGATTACTTAATAATTCATAATCATGCTTATGATTAAAATATTATAGTGTGTAATTTATCCCAATTTTCCTTGCTAGTGGTGTACGTGGATACAAACATACAATCTTGAGAATTTAAAGCATAGAAAAAATAGTTTGTTCTACCCTACTCCATTGATTAAAAGAAATATTAGTTTTAATTCAATATATAATACGCGAAGGTACAAAATAACTGTTAAAATCATTTACCACATTTGGCAATCAATTGATTGCAAGAAAGTAGACATGTGAATTTAAAAAAAAAATATTTTCAAAGAAAGTTGATCGGGTGATTCAATAACCTTCCATAATATTATAATTATAAAAATTAGCCATATATTGAAATTCAAAAGTTATCAAAAACTAGCTTTTATGAATCACGCTCAAATACCACTAGAAAATAATCAGAAAGAACACACCATATTTATAGTGGTTTGGTCCAACCCGATCTACGTTCAGGCACCCTCAGAGTATTGCACTAAACCTTTAGTGTCTCTCCTTTAGCCCTCATAGAAAGGCGAAGAAACCCTTACAAAATAACTTCCACCTTCCCCAGTGTGGCGGAGTAGCCAGGTCCTTTGACACCAAAGAGATCTTCTTTTTTCCAAAATATCCCTCATGATGAACCATAAATTCGATGGTACTATGGTGGAAACTCGCTAGAGCAATCATGTGGAATCCACTCCAAACTCCCTTGTAACCCCCTCCAAGAATATTCTCCCTCTCAAACTCCACCCTTTGTTATCTCCCTTTCAAGTTCTCTCTTCAAGTTTTCTCTAAAAGAATAAAGCTTAAATGGCTGCCAAAGACACTGACTTGTATAAATAAGAGGTCTTAAATAGAAGAGCCACATATTTACTCTTAATTTCAATAAACTGACACTATCATCCATATCATCGTATACAATTTGTTAAATTTATTGAGCATCATCTAAAATATTGCCCTGGTTGCATGTCTAGATGATGGAAAAGTAAAATGATCGTCTGGGATGATCTCATAATTATTTGGCTGATTAGTACCAAAGGCACATATCATCCAAAGCATCTCCCATGATGGAGTTAGGTTGAATATGAATCATGTAGGAAGAACTAAGGTTTATTAACTGATTGTCATGGATGATCCTGCGATTGTCCAGGATGATATAATCGAGCAATCAAACCTTAATTAATTTACTTAATTACTAAATTAATTTAGGCATAATTGCACTGCATTATCAAGGATAATATCCTGGACGATGTCAAAAAATAATACATACCTAAATATATCTAGAAGTTGATTCTTTCTTATTTGAGCATATCATCCCGTACGATGATATTATTGTCCAGGACAAATTGCTTAATTATTTCTACTTTAACCAAGATGCTCTAATTAGGATTTCTATTTTTGACTAATCTTCCATGATAATTTTTGGATTGTCCCGGATGATGTGATCAAA
This sequence comes from Dendrobium catenatum, assembly GCF_001605985.2. Classification (NCBI taxonomy): domain Eukaryota; kingdom Viridiplantae; phylum Streptophyta; class Magnoliopsida; order Asparagales; family Orchidaceae; genus Dendrobium; species Dendrobium catenatum. The sequence continues at coordinate 5,863,602 of NW_021320070.1, read as the reverse complement.
ATAGAAAACACTACTAAATAGATAGAATTTTTCCCAAGTGTGTGTGTGAAAGATTACTAAGAAAGCATACACCCTTACAGGATATGACTCAAGAAATAAAAAAATACACCAATGAATATTACAAATAAAACTTATTCTACTAAATCTTAATATTTGAAAGGTGCATGGTAATCATGAAAAGTTAGTATACTCAAAAATAAAAATATATTACAAATATAGGCAGATAACATAAAGTGAACCAAAATATTTATTATCATAAAAAATATAAACTCATAAGCTCAAGTTACAACAAATGGAATAGAAGGAATTTTTGCCTTGCTTCCTTAGTTGACAGGCATCACATAGGTGGTCTTTAGTTAACTTAAGATTGGGGACACCTCTAACTAAGTCTTTTTGAGTCACTCACCTAAGGGTTTTCATACTAGCATGATATAACATCCTGTGCCCAACTAAGTCTCATCAGAGATAGTTTTTAAGTAAAATGAAGCATCATATTCATTACTATTTAAATCAAGCATCTAAATGTTCTTAATCCACTTTCCCTACAAAAGGTACTATTATTCAGGCTAATATTACATGTGTTTGCCAAAAATTTTATGATAAAGTCTTTATTGCAAAGCTAACTGATCCTGATTTAGTTATGTTTACATCCATCTTCAAGAAAAACATTTTCAATCAAAAGGTTTTTGGAGTTTTTGATTATAGTTGTGCACCCCAGTTTCTTGGTGGTGTTGTCTCCTGATGTGACCTTGCCTTAAGCCCTAGCCTCTAGTAAAACAAATTGATTGGAATCTGCAATCATATATCATAAGCTTTTGTTATCTAGGTACCACAAGCTCTCATGAGGTCTTTAGTGAGAGTTCACCTACAAAATTATCAAACATCATATTTTGGAACCCAAATAAGTTTGGGTCCCTTCTTATGGAAAGAAGAATGTAATGCATATATGTTATTCTGTGAATCATGCAATTTAGGTCTCCAGACCCAATATGTACTATGGTGAACAGTGCAAGTGTATGAGATGTGCCCTGGCATGCCACATAAAAAGCATCTAATACTAGAAAAGGGTTTTAGTAATCTATTTGGGTTATAATAGCTCATCCTAGGTTTCAAAACTTTTGGCTTTGGATTTGGATTTAACAATTATTCATGTTTGGGTGGAGTCCTATTTTCCTCACGTGCTTTTAATTCATCTTTAAATATTGAGTTAGCACTTTCTAAGATAGTATTATCAACTTTTAAATAGTGCTCCCTACTTATAAATTCATTAATATATGTTTTAAAATTAGTTTTAAGTGTAGTTGGAATGCTTTCAATGAATCATACTCAATGACCAACTCATAATGCTTTTTATTTAACTCATCAAACTCATCAAGTAATGACATCTGATTGCTAACAAGTGCAAAGTGATCTTTATGTAAAATTTTTTGCTATTTTTGAAAATTTAAAAATTCAATTTTTATGATAGCTTTCCATTTTTTAAGTTTCTTATATGATACATAAATTTTCTTAGAAACTTCAAGTAGTTGATTGTATGTTTGTTCACATACCTCTTCTTGGTCATACTGATTAAGATGATCATCGGCCATCAAACAAAGGTTTATTATCTCATCTTCAGCTTTAGTCTTAGAGGAGTCAGATGTAGAGTCCACCCAGAATGCCTTTTAAAATAGCTTATTATCCTTATTGAACTTGGGTTTCTCTTTACCCTTCTCCTTACTTAGATGAGCCATAAGTGTAGGACAATTAGCTTTAATATATCCCAGCTTCCTACATTGAAAACAAATTATATTAGTAGAACTTTTAAAATTCTTGCTACTCTTACCTTTATTTCACTTCTGATTGTACTTTTGCTTCTTCCTTAGAAAACCTTTGAATTACCTAGTGAATAAGGCAACATGATCACTTTTAGAATAAGAAGAATCAATATCTGTATCGTTAGCCTTTAGCACCACAGTCTTCTCTTTCTTTTTCTCACCTACATCAAGTTATCTTTGGTTCACTTCTTGCTCGTAAGCAATGAGTGATCCAAGTAAGTTATCAATAAAAAAGTATTCAAATCCTTAGATTAAGTTATTGTAGTAATCTTAGCATCAAAGGAAGAAGACAAGAATCTCAAATTTTTATTAACTTTTTAATAGTTATTGAGTTCTCTTCCTAAGGCATGTAGTGAGCTGACAATTTTAGTACACCTAGTATATATATGTTAGAAATCGATGTTCATAGTCCTGTAGTAAAATATTCAACCTAGATTGCTTAACATCATTTTTCCATTCATAAGTAATACATAATCTATCCCATATTTCTTTAGCAATAGCATAAGTTGAGAGACATATATAATCTTCAAATTTTAAAGCACAAAAAAAGAAATTTAAACATTTTGCATTAAGTTGTGCTAAATCCCTGTCTTTAAATATCCATTTAGAAAAAGAAAGTTTAGTTTCTATGCTATTGATTTCATGAGTTTATGATGAATATCCATCCTTAACAAGCATCAATATGCAATAGTCATTTTGAAATATTTTAAAATCACAAACTAAACAATCATTCACCAGAAATATAAAGTACGAAAATTAAATGTCAAAATGTAATAAGAAAAAGCACACTAAATTTTGTGGTAGTTCGATCAACTTGACATATATCCACTCTTTAGAGCCTCTCCTCCAGGTATTGCACTAAACTTAGAGACTCTTTTTGCTCCCATACCATGGCGAAGAAGCCTGTATAAAAACTCCTTTCCACCGACCCTGGTGAGGCAGATAACCCAAGTCCTTTCACTTCTTCATGAAGCAGGAACAGAATCTAACTCCTTTCACTTCCTCCTGAAGCAGGTAGAGAACCTAAATCAACTACTGAAGTAGACATCTCTCAGACCTCCAAGTAATCAGGGATGATGATCGGAGAAGACGAATTGGATCCTTGCTTGGAGCAACCTTTGTGAAACCCCTCATAAGATCCTCTCTCTCTTTCCCTTAGTCTCCCTCTCCTCTTCACTCTCTTAGGTCAGTACAACAACAAGAGATGCTCTCTTGAGTAAATAAGAGGTTTTTAAATAGAAGTGCTTCAAATTTTCCCTAATTTTCAACAAATCGATAAAAATCTTCCAGGATGATCTACGGATGGTCTTGTATAATCGATACAAATTCTGTTCAATCTTCCAGGATGATCTAGGAGTGGCTAAATGATTAAAAGATCTATTTGTACAAATCATCCAAGACAATATGAATATTATCATATACGATTAGTACAAAACTCAAAGTATCGTCAAGATAATCGCTCTATTTGGCTAGACTTTTTATGTTGGACGATGAAAAAATAATTGGTCATCTTGGATGATTTTTTGGTCATCCCGTACAATTAGTTCAAATGAATATACACTATCTAGAACATCATTATGGTCGTTTAGGAAGTAACTAAGGATTGTTTAATTGATTGTCCCAAATGATTATGCGATTTTCTATAACGATATAATTTATCAATAAAACCGTAATTGCTTTCCTTAATCATCAGACTAATTTAGACATAATTTTAATGCATCGTCATCCAAAAAATAATGACATGCCTAAAAGAGTTAGCGGCTAATTCTTTCTTATTTGAGCATATCTTCAAGGATGATGCCAATATTGTCTAGGATAATTTATTTAATTTTGATTATCTTAACTAGATGCCCTAATTAGGGTAATATTTTTAATTGATCATCCAAGATGATTTGGGATCATTCTGGATGATATGATCAAAAATAGAAAACTCTAAAACTTATCGAATTTTTTATCCTAAGTGTGTGTGTGTGCAAGGATACTTAGCATCAGGACCCACATTATTATATTTGACTCAAGAAATGGTAAAAACACTTGACGTACAATTACAGACTTACTTAGTCCTAGTTTACCCAATCTTTAGCTTACTTGATTTGCAATTGAACTTGCGTACTTAAAATATTAGTAGGCAAGGCAATAATAGAAAACTAAAAATATATGAAATATTTGCTATCATCAAAATTATAATCCTTGAATATAGATTCATAATAATTAGAAAGATTGTATATTCATTTGGTCATTTTAAAATAATGAACAAAGATAACTCAAAGGATTTAGTGTTTGCTTAACCCAATAAAAATTGAAAGACACAAAGATTTAAGTATCTAATGTTCATTTGATCATACTTAGATGAACAATGTGGAAGATCTAATGATGAATCCAATATTCACTTGACCATATACAAATAGTGAAAGTGGGAGATAACTTAATATCAAATTGATGAGTAAAGGAGGTGAAAAGGATCCTATAAAGGCTTGACCAAATTGAAATAGCAAAAGAATATAATTTAGGATGAATTCAAAATTAACTTATCCATATAAAAATGGTGAATGTGAAAGAATAAGAAACTCACTTGACCATATTGAAATGGTGAAATGAAGGATATTTATATTCATTTGACCATATCAAAATAATAAACAAAGAGATCTCATAAGATTTCAGTGTTTTCTTGACCATATTGAAATAACAAAACACAAAAATTCAAAGAGCCAACATTCACTTCATCATATCAAAATGGAAAATGTTGAAGATAACTAAATAGTCACTTGACCATGTAAAAAAGTGAGTATAAGAGATGTTAGGGGTTCAATAATCATTTGACCATAACAAAGTAAATAAAGTGGAGAATTTAATGATGAATCCATCATTTACTTGACCATATCAAAATAATGAATGTGGAGAATTTTATTGATAAAAATTTTTATCAGAAGTTGGGGATTGTGAGATATATATAGTTCAATGTAAGACTGAGGAACCAATCTATAGTAGTTGATTTAAATATATAGCATACATAAGTAGTTGGATCAATCGTACTGATGATATCCATACAAAACTTTTGAATGGTTATGAAGTAATAGTTGGATATAGTAAATTTGATGGTTGATTAGAACTCAAGCAATTTATCAATCCTCTTACTCCATTATGGTCTTTAATCAAATTCCGGAAAAAAGGGATGTTAATCAGTCTTCTAGACCGTTGAATACTTGACATCCTCCTCCACCTGGTTGGTTAAAGATCAATGTAGATGCTTCGCTTTTTTCTTCTAACAAAGCAGGAATTGGAGGTATCATCAGAGATTGCAAAGGAAGATTCTAGTTGGACTTTGGGAAATCTTGCATTCATTGGGATATATACCAATTGGAAGTTATTGCAATTAAATTCTTGAAGATTATAATGAAGGATTGGATGTTCAAATACAAGGGAGCTATCATTGAAATTGACAATCTCAATTTCATTAAGTTGATCCAAAAGGCGAAGGACCACGGATTCAAACAATCAGATGAGTTAAATTTTTTTCTTGAATTTAATTCTGTTATCTTTAAGCATATTAATAGAGAAGGAAATAAGCTAGCTGATATGTGTGCTAGATATGTCCTTAGTAATTTTATTTGGGAGGATATTTCCTTGAACATGATTCCTTCTTCATTTGTTCAACTTTTGAAGGAGGAATCTACTTTGTAACTCTTTTTAATTTTTCCTAGTTATTAATGCATTATTGTTGTTCTCAAAAAAAAAAAAAAGATTAGAACTACACCATGTACCTGGTAATGATGACAATAATGTATAACTTTCATGCAATCATCAATAATTAATGGCAAAGAATATCCCATTCCTTTGATTTTCTGTTTAACTTTTGGTCAAGACTGGTATGCACAACATAATCTGGAATACAATTCTTTTATAATCTTATACACTTCAGATTTATTTAAACACCATAAACACATTTATCTAAATAATCTTCTATATAGAGTGTTGTTGATCAGGGTATATGATAGAGATCTTTTTTTTATTTTATTAGTTACCGATCTATTGCGAGGGAGCTTATTTTCTTATAAAAATTTTATAAAGGTTTTTTTTTCAATCCCCATCCACTATAAAAATAATTTTCATCACAATTGGGGATCTATTTATATGTTAAAATTCTATAGGTATTAAGGCTTTATGACCTCACACTATTATAAAAATCGAATCCCCTACAAGATAAGCCGAAATTTTAGTTAATTTTTCTATGGCATCCACCATAGATCTTTTTCATTGGGTAATCCTATATAGTGTTATATTTATAAAAATGTAAGAAACTTTATTGCATACTAATGATAAGGAATAAAAATTTCTTTTTAGTACTTTATAAAGTTTATCAATTTTATCGATCAGTAGCTAAGAATGTCCAAAATTTTGATCGCTTGGATTTTATTTAAGATTGTCAACTCTAGCCTGGTTATCGGTGCCTCATCCTCATCTTCATTATTTCTATAATATTATAACATATGGTAAAAGTAATACATCAAGCCTTTATCAAGAGTGCGAATAATATATCAATTAAAATTTTCCCAAGAGAAGTATTATAGAATGGTTTTTTTTGAATGGAAGAAACACCATCAAAATAGAATTCCCAGGTGTTCTTTTCATTTGACTCTAGTTTAATGATTTGTTCATCTAGTAGTCCTTCATTTATGGGGTAATCGTTTGGCACTGGATGAGCTAATAAGAAGTTTGTAATAGCTTGCACTTTCATAACATGTAAGGAATGAATTTAATTTAAAATTATGATAGAATCACCAACCATTCAATTAATCTCCTTGATAATATTATATGAGTCATTCGATAATGTAGTGAATTTAATCTGGACATAAGATTCACCTAATATGAAAGCATACAGTATCTTAACTTATACAAATTAATGATTAACACTTAATATTATTTCTCAATCGATGAATAATTTACTTTAGTTGGAAGTAAACAACAACTTAGATAATAAAGTGCATTATCTTTCCTATCCTCACTAACATGAACTAATAAGGCACCATGAGATTCAATTATTACTGTTTAATATAGAAGCTATGGTTTCCCTATAATAATAGAAAATAAGACTGAAGGATTTGACATATATTATTTTATGTTACCAAATACATTTTAGTAAATTTAAGCACACTAAAAGAGAGCTTCTTTCTTACACAGAGAAGCAAATGGTTGACATTTCTCTAAAAAGGTTTAATATAAATCTTTTAAGGTAGGCTAATCAACTTTGAAAGATCCCAATTGGGTAAGGATTTTAGCTAGTGGCATTTCTATTATCACATTAATTTTATTTGAATTAATATTGATTACATGGTGTTGAACCAAAAAAATGAATAACTTCCTTAAAATGATGCCAAAATTACACTTTAGAGGATTCATTTATAAATTATTTTGAAACCATCTTTGAAAAGTAATTCTTAAGTCATATATATGATCGTCTCTTTTAGGACATTTAATGTCTAGATTATCAACATAACATTCCACCTAGTGGTGGGTAAATTTGTAAAAATTCTCATCATTGCTCGCTTGTATGTTTCCACATTGTTCTTTAATCCAAATGATATGACTTTGTCGTTGTAGACTCCTATAAGTATTTTGAATTGTATACATCTTTCATGTTCAAGAGTCATCTTAGTTTCCTTATATCCATATGATCCATCTAAAATGGAAAATATCACATATCAATAAATAATATTAAAGATTCGTTCCAATATAGGGAGCACAATCTCATACTTACGATAAGTTTTATTTAAATCTCTTCTGTCAATACATAAATGAATCTAACCATTCTTCTTCTTGACTAGGATGAAACTCACTATCCTTGAAGGATATTATTTCTCCCAGATGAAGTCAAGATTGATTAACTTATTAACTTTAGCTAGTACTTATTGTTTAATGTTATGTTCCATTCGACAAGGTACTTATTTGATTTTTTCAAATTTTGTAGGAAAGGGAATTAAACTCCCGTTTATAGAGAGAGAAACACATACTTTTAGAGCGAGAAAATCCCATCTTTTTTGAAAATCTATTTTCCCTCCTTCAATGTCAGAATTCTCTGGCAATGGTTGACAAACCTCCGACGACTGATTCCAGTTGCCAGAATCCATCTACAATTCTCCCCAGCTGTTATGAATCTGATGATAGTATACATCTGATTCATAATTCTTTATCGATTCCATCTTTGTTGGATTGTTATGCTTTTAGAAAGGATCCTTTGGCTTTGTCTACTGGGGATCAATCCTCTATTGATCTCATTCCTATGACATCACGTGTGTCAGATTGCCCTTTTGATCAGAAATGTTCTGTTATTTTCGGAGCTTTGAAAATCAAAGAATCGTCTCTTGAAGTTATGAAGACACCTTCTCCTCTTTTGGGTAAAGGTAAGCAATTAGTGGTTGATAATGTGGTCAAGACCCCTAGAGTCTCATTCAATTATTCAGTTGGGACTAAAAATAACAATGCTGAAGCTTCATCATCGTCAAAGATGAATTTCATTGTGAACAGATTTGGTTTGCCTAATCTTCCTGATAATACTCAAAATCCTTTCAATGATCCTCGAGCTTCTTAGAGAAATGCTTAGAAGGTTATAAATGCAAATAGGAAAAGTATTGATGAAGGTCATAATAAAGATTCTAAATTTTCTAATCCATGGAATAGGAAGCCAAATATTGAAGTCAAATTTGCTACGGAGGAATCTCTTTTAACAGAAGATGGCTCTATAAAATTATTTGAACCAGCCATTGTTGAGAATTATGAGAAACTCAATATTTCAATAGTGGTAAAAGTTTTTGGGAAAGACATTCCAGTTCATGTTATTGCTCGTGAATTATGCAGGCAGTGGAATCAATTGGGAAAGTTTCATTTAACTATCCTCGGTCTTGGCTGGATTCTTTGTTCATACTTTTCTTTAGATTCCAAGGAGAAGGTTCTATCTAGTGGCCCATGGTTTGTTAATGGCCACATTGTGGGTATTGATAAATGGACTCCGGAATTCTCAACATCATCCTTTAAAGGATTGACTGCTCCAATTTGGACAAGACTGCCTCATCTCCCTCTTTTCTGCTGGGATGAAACTAATGTGACTCGGATTGCTTCTGCAATTGGTCTTTCGCTTATGATAGATGGGAATATGTTCCAATGGAGTAGAAGAGAATTTGCAAGGGTATGTGTTTGTGTAGATCTTAATAAGAAGCTTCCTTTGGGCGTATGGCTTCATGGAAAGAATGGCAAATTTTTTTAGAAATTTGAATTCGAGAAGGTGTCATCTTTTTTCTATAAGTTTGGTAAAATTTGTCATATGGATGATGACTGTGGTATGAAAGTTAGTAACAACAAATCAGAAGATGAACCAAAGAAGAATAACGTGGAAAAGGCTGTTAATAATAGCCTGAATATGGGTGAAAACAGAGAAGCCGAATATGGGCCATGGATTCATGTTAATAGTAGAAAGTATGGTGGCAGATTCCAGAAGGAAATCTTTAAAGCTAAGGCACGGGTGGAAGATTCTACTATTTCTAATTACTCCAAAAATGCTAATAGAATAGGAGATAATAAAGTTTACAAAGGAGCTTCAGAAACCGTAAATACATCTTGTATATATGTTAATATTAATCTTCTTGAGAACCTTTTGTCTGATACGATTTCTGAAATGTTTAATAGTATGATTCTATTAAATAATCAGTTGTTATTCAAGAGCCTGTGCTATGTGATAAAGGAAACAAGTTTAATATTCTCTATGATGAAAGTGAAAATATAGGTATGGATAACAATAAAGAAGCTGGAGTAGATAATGAAGACATGGTTGACAAGAATGAGAAAGAAGACGGAGAAATTATTAAAGATGTTAATGAAACTACTACTCTTCATATCACAACAACTGCTCCAACTCTTAATGTGATCAAATTTAAGCTTCAAAAAGAATTGAAGTCCATGGGCAATGTTAGTTTACCTTCAAAAAATAGAAAAGGTGAGTTGATCAAAAGGAAAGGTAGTGGGTCCCTTCCCCACTTCTAATCCAAAATGTGCTCATTTATATTTTGGAATTGTAGGGGGGGCTAGAAAAGTTGAGGCCTCCTGGTATTTGAAGGAGATTGTGAAGGAGAATGATGTAATTGTTGTGGGTCTTCTTGAGACTAAAATTTCTTCTATAGATCCTTTGGAGTTTAAAAGTTTTATAGGAGACATGTGGGATTTCTATTCATTTCCAGCAAGAGGATTGTCTGGTGGCATTATGGTATGTTGGAGGTCTGATTTGGCCTTGTTTTCTGTTATGGAGGCTTCTAACCAGCTAGTAGTGGGAGAATTGAACATTGCAAACAAAATCACTGGGTCATAGCCACAATCTATGGTAGCATGGATAGTTATGAGAGAATAACCTTATGGAGAAAATTGGAGAAATTTTCATCCTCAAAACTTCCTATGGTCATGGGAGGTGACTTCAATTGTATTATATCCCAAGATGAAAAAAAGGAGGCAAAAAATTTGTTTGGTCACAAGGAGTTCAAGACATGTATTCATTCATGAGAAACTATTGTGGGTCTCCGAAAGGTTTCCGCTCGTGTGGTTCGAATGCAAAGGGTACGATCACACTATCCCGTAGGACAAAATGGTCGTAGACCTTTACACCCGACACAAGCAGGCCAATGGAAGAGAAGATGTAGTCATGTATACGATTAGCCATGGAGGATAGCGGCTTTCACCTACCAACCTCGATGGATAATAATATACATAACCCAAAAGTTCACGAGATTTCCCCCATTCGATACATCAGCTCGAATGGGGTTTATTTGATTGTGGGGATTGATTTCCTACGGGCGCAAGCCCCCGTAGTTAATTACATCCTAAGCCTTGACTTAGGAAAACTCTCGATTAAGGATGTTAGATTATCTCCTCTAATGGGTTTAGTGCAAGGGAATTTTCTTGGCTTCCTAATCAAAGGAGAATGTCCCAAATTGGTTCAATCAATCACGCGTGGTTCAGTCAACATTCGGCCAGCTAGAAGAAGTGGAAACTGGAGAAAAAGGAAGGACAACGCATCTCAGACATGCACGAGAGAAAGAGGGAGGTGGCGTCATCTGTGTGACTGAGGATGGTTAGGAATTTTATAGTCTCCAGAAGAATGGAGAACTTACCCACCAATAAGGTGTATATGGGTACACTCGTACCACTCACCTTTAGACCCTGAATCTATAAAAGATGTAGTGTTGTACACACAACACTAACATCTACGACCTAACTAATGCAATCCTGGACTTATTCCTTGCCTGAAAAAGGAAGCCAGCTAAAATCCTAAGCACAACCAACCGTCCTATATGTATGCAAGATGGGAAGGGTCTATCTTAAGGATTCGAGGATTAATAGTTCAAAAGACTTAAATCAACGACTCTACAATATGCAGACGAATAGACCTATCGTTGTATGATGGCATGAAAAGATGCATAAATAAGAAATGTCCTTAGATCCACTAATGCAATGCATGTATGTATGTAAAGTGCATTGTGGAGAAAAGTGTGTAAGAACGTATGCATGACATCCAGGTACAGAAAAAGTAAATAAACACACCCTAAGGGTACCCTCCAGGCAAGGTACCTGCACAGAAAAGCATTCAAACGGTGCCCACTGGCACAAATAGGTGGCCTACTCTACTGGCCTAAATGACCCTAATGGTCTCTAAGGCTCACAGAAAAAAAAAGGGGAGGGTATGTACCCAAAACCGGAAAAAGGCTAAAATCTTAGCAGAAAAACCACGATGCCCACTTCGTGTGGGAAAACAACGATGCCAACGGCATAATAGGTGGCCTACTCTACAGGCCTAATGACCCTAATGGTCTCTAGGGCTCACAGAAGGAGGCAAGCTTTGACCTATAGGGCCAAAGCTTCGTTAGTGAACTACCCTAAGGCTAGCTACCTAAACATGCTAGAATACCTATCAACAAATTGTGTGTGATGTGTAGCAATTTGATACATGACTAAGAATTTACTTTACAAGTTGCAGAAATTATACCTGATTGTGGCGCTGCCACTTACAAGCTTATAGGCAAGTAAGCTATTCTCCATCGCACAAAGCATGTGGCGCAGCCACTCGAAAGCCTCAAGCTAGCAAATTACTCAATGTACCTCGCAAGACAAGTGAAAGAAAATACACAAAAGAGCGTAGATGCCATTCAGAAAGAAGTGCAGGTAACTAACAAAGATATAACTAATAGAAAACTAAATACAGCTAACAGGAAATTTAATAATTGCATTTATAGAAATGTATATGTAACAAGCATTGAATAACAAGAGAAAATGTAAGCTGACCTAGATCTAAAAGTCGTGTCATAACCAAACAAGTCTAGGTGTGTGTAAGGGTGTGTAGTTTTGGTAGGTCCTATGTAGGATGATTTAATTGAAGTGCTTACATTTTTTTTATTTTTAAGGGGCCAAAAGGGAGATTTTAATTGAGTTTAAACATAATGTCTTAGGATTGATTTTAGAGATTATATTTTAGGGTTTGATTGATTACCCCTTTGTTTCACACCGAGGCCGTGAGGTTTATTTCACCCTCCTTGGGGCTAACTTAATAGCCTCGTAGGCCTGGTTACCCAGGATAATCAACTTTATTTAATTATTAGTTGGTTATAAATTAGAAAAGAAATATAGATTAGGCGATTTATTAATCAAATTGGTTAATTGATTTTAAAAAAGATCTAAAGTTTAATATTTTAGGAGTCTCTTATCCTAATGAATTTTTAGCTTAGGTTTGAATCTCCTAATTAAAGTCCACCTCTTTTAAATTTTAGGTTGATTAGGAGATTATTATTAATTATTTGAATTTGATTTAGATTTGGTATTTTTAATGCTTATGAAATATTAATTATGGCTAGAATAAAAATTAAGTGTTTTAGTACATTCTAAAGGATTGAATTAGGGTTGTTTTGTTGGTTGATTATTAATAGATTAAAGAAAGAAAAGGCTAAACCTAGGAAGTCGTGTCGCTAAGTTTAGTTTTGATGTTGCTATCCTATAAGGAGCATGCATCCTAGGTCTATGTTTTCTAAGACTTTGTCCTTAATTTTTGTCCTTAGGTGTCACTAAGGTTGTAGGACTAAAAGGAGGTTTTGTTTCTAACCCTTTAGGACTTTCGTACATATGTCACTAGGCTTAGAAATCTATAGCAAAGCAGTAGAAAGAAAAAGAATGAAAATTAAAAATAAAAGGGATGTAGGCATTGCTGTTTTTGGACACACTTCTTTGAAGACAAGTGTATCCTAAAGCAACATTAACAATGCCCTTTAATATCCCCACAATCCAAATGAGGCACTTGATATGTTTAAGACCTCTACCTACGACACATTTTGAATCAATCTTATATCAACTAAGGGAAGCAGACTTCTAAAACTAAACCTAAAGGTAGACTCTTTCTATTTCAGACTTATCCAAAGTTCTATACCTCTTTTTTTTTAGAAACTAACACTAAAGGAATCTAACTCAAACAAGTAGGACTATCTTACTCCCAAAAAGATGCTAGAGACTTTCCAATACGAAGCTCCATAATATCTCAAACTCCAAAATCTATCTTATAGAAAGATACACTAAGGGAATCTAACCCAAAGTTACCTAAAGCTTTAAACCCCAAATCTCATCCTTTAGAAACTAATGCAATTCAATAGGAAATCAATTCATGCACTAATTATTAGCTTGCTCTAAGAAAAACTACTAAGGGACCTTACTACACTAAGCAGATCACCAAACTATAAGCTTCCAAATATTCCATAAAAATATTTAAATTAAGTACCACACAAAACCTTACACAAATTTCCTACCAAAATTTTTCTTTTGTTTTCGACCCAAAACCCTACAAAAAGACTAACAATCAAGCGCCTCTTTTCTATTTGGAGTGGGGTATAAAACATAAAGCTTTCCAACGAGAAAGTTTTATAAAGAAAACTTCTCATTGTAAAGCACCCATAAAATTCGTCGCTTAAAACAAATCCAAAGCCACTAATAAATCATTCCAACTAAAGCAAAACAAGACATCTTTCAATCAAAAGTGACTTTCCAAATTAGCAACACAAAACGACTCGTAAGAAAACTTCAATAAAAGCAAAGAGAAATGCTCACAAAGCTCTCTAAATATAAGACAACTCATAAGACTCTTTCAAAAAGAAACTCAAATGTCATAACTAGAGACGACGCATAAAACAACTACAATATTTCACACAAATATGGATGAAAACATGATTCAATTTCATAAGAAGATATTTTAAACTTATTCCAATCGTTTATGTGAAATGTAAAGAGGCAATACCACATATTTAATGTTAGAACCCAACACTTTCTACTAAAAAAAAAGAAAGGAGTTTGATGCAATTTGTTCTTCCTATGCTTAAAGAAAGTATTTC
>NW_021320070.1:5826975-5847280 GCF_001605985.2 Dendrobium catenatum | reverse complement strand
AAAAAAAAAAAAACTCCAATGTAAGCAAAAATAACTATGTTTCTTTTAGAAACAATCCACCAAACGACATTGTTGCCATTGCTTGAAAGATGAAAGAGAATAAAATGAATGAGACAAAAAGAGATATGAATACAATAGTGCTTGCTTGCAAGCTCACAATATTCTCATGTAGCAAATATTTATAAAGTGTAAGAAGTCTTCCCAAATCACATTAACTAGGCTTTGTAGAAACTATAGAAAAGAGGGCACAAATCATATGCTTGCAAGAGACATTCTTACACAAAGATACATCACTATGTTTAGATGCACATTCAACGAACAACTTCTCTAATAATCCATAAACTCATCTCACAATGAAAGAGGTCAAGACTTCCTTTCTCTTCTTGCAACACATGAGTATTTGTAGGAACTTGGGAGCATTGCATGTAGATTTCTCCAAACAAACACAAAAGTTACTTGAAATTCCCCAAAAACTTACTACCAATATTACTAGCTTTAAAAAAAAACTCAAACACTACAATAAGGAGATTTTGGGATGGATTTCACAAGTATAAATATGTAAGGGAACAATGTGGCTTAAAACCTTATGAGTCACTAACCAAATATCCAAATCTTTTCTTAAGGGCATTTCAACGAGCACCTCATATGCATGTTTTAGTGAAGAAGTGACATAACCTCTCAAGCTTTTGCCATCATTTGCACCTAAATCTTCTAAGCCACATGACATAGAGCAAGTGTAGGTTCATATGCTAATTGTTAATTCCAAAACAAGATGAATCAACATGTTGAATAGAAGTGTGAAACAACAAATTGTGATGAAATCAACCACTCAAAACCCCTTAAAACAAAGCTTCAATACAAGTGAAATCTAAGAAATCATTGCATCAACAGTTGATGTTCTGTTTTTTTTTTATAAAGGCATATAAAACAAACTAGTATGGCAAAGCCCAACCTATACACCTATTTGATTAAGCACATCTGACCAATCCGCACAAGATTGCTCATGATTTTACATAGCAATCATCTCAACAATATGCACACATGTAGAAAATAGAACCAACAGAGATTTCATTTCTCAAATCTTGCAAGAGCTTGCTATCACAATACATATTATGAAATTATCACAAAGAAATGAGAGTAAATAGAGGAAGAAATGGATGGGAGAGGAAGAAACAAGAAAAAGAAAGGGGAAAGAAGAGGAAGAAGAAGAAGGAGAAAAAGGAGGAGAATGAGGAGGGGGAGCAAATCCATAAAGAAGAAGAATAAGAAGAAGAAGAGCTCACATTGGGGATCAAGGGGCGTTGGCAGCTAAGGCAGATCGGCGGACTTTCGGTCCGGTCCTGGAGTTCATGAGTCTGGATCAGTTCGAACAGAGGGGCGGCGGAAAGAAGCAGGTGTTTGTTCTTGGCTGGAGGCATCGGCTAGGTCAAGGGGAGGTCGGCTTCAGGCTGGCCGCGCGAAAGGGAGAGAAGAGAGCGTATCGTCTTGCGGCTTCTCTTGAAACCCACGAGGCAGAGGGAATCGGGAGGGGGGCTCGGCTTCTCCTGCTCGCGCGAACTGAGGGAGCTCGAGAGGGAGGCGTCCGGTTTCCTTTCGAGCAGAGGAGGAAAGGGATCGGGCTCGAGATCTCCCTGAAGAAAATGAGAGGGAGAGTCGGTGCCTTGCAGTAAGGTCCATGGCTAGGGTTCCGCGAACTAGTCAGGCCAGAGGGGTGAAGGGATTTCCGTCTTGGAAAAAATGAAGAGGGAGAGAGTGCCGGTTTCTGCCAAAATCCAGAGAGAGACAGCGAATCGGGTCTCACGCGACTGAAAATTGGCAACGGTCGAATGCAGATTTTTGGAGAAATCCGAGCCGTTGACGAGATTACTAGATTTAGGGGATGAATTCAAATGAAAACAAAAGTAGATTGGGATTTAATTGAATTAAATTGAACAGATTTGAATAAGATTTGGGCTCAAACCAAGCTCAATTCTAGGCCAAATTTAGGTTCGAGACGGTCCGACCTAGTCATCTGACAAAATTGCACCTGAATCGACATCAATTTGAATCAAATTGAACTCGATGCAATTAAAATAAATTAAATTGAGTGCGATCAAGTCTAATTGAAATCAATTTGGATCGATTCGAGTTTGAATTGGGCTCGATGAGGTCTAATCGAATTGATCGAGTGCGTTCGACGGTATTCGAGCGAAAAACAAGGTCAACAACTATGATCCTCATGATACTAGATTTATTGGTCCCAAATATACATGGTGCAATAATAAATCTGGTAATGCCCGTATCTTAGAAAGGTTGGATAAGTGAATTCTAAACTGTTAAGCTTTAAATTATCTGGAGGTTGAGGTTGTAAGGCATTTAGCTTGTATTACATCAGCCCATTGTCCTATTATGTTAAGAATATCATCTCCAATTGTTCAAAAAAGATGTAATCTAAAGTTTGAAGATATTTGGTTATCATATCCAGCTTCTCACTCTGTGGTTTGGTTTGCTTGGAATAAGTCATCAGGAGGAAATGCAGATGTAAGTTTGAATAACAAATTCAGAGGTCTTTAAAACCTCTATTTTTATGGAATAGAGCTAAACATAGAAGCTTAACTGAGCTGAAAAACTGTTTGAAGAAGGATATTCTGGAGCTCCATGAAGAAGAATCAACTGTTAGAGGTATTTCTGAACAGAAAACTATTTTGCTGAGATTCAAAGTTTGGGAGTTGAATTCTACGCATGGAAGTTTATGCACCTGTTGGAAACAAAGATCCAAAATGCAATGGCTTAAAGATGGTGATAGTAATTTTAAATTTTTCCATGTAGCTGCAACAGCAATGAAAAATGGAAACTGGATCAACCAAATCAAAGATGATGCGGGTGTGCTGATGGAAAATCAGGAAGAAATTATTGAGGTGTTTTTGAATTTCTTCAAAAACAATTGGAGAATTAGAGAATGCTCCTTGGATGATTGGCCTTCACCTTCAAAAACCATTGAAGCTGCAGATTTTAAAATGCTAGACAGAGACTTTTCTAGAGAAGAACTGGTGGAGGTTGTCAAGAAGCAGGGTTCTAACAAAGCTCCGGGAAGAGAAGGAATTACTTATTCTTTCATCAAAGCTTATTGGTATATTATTCATAGTGATGTGTGGAATTCCATTGATTATTTATTCAAAATAGGTTGCATGTGCAATGATTGGAAACAAACTAATGTGGTGCTCATTCCAAAGGTAAAAATCCTCTACAACCTTCTAACTACTGGCCCATTAGCCTTTGTAATTCAATTTAAAAAATTGTGGCCAGCATGTTAGTAAATAGAATGAGTAATTTATTTCCCACGATTATTTTGGAGGTTCAATATACATTTGTAAAAGGAAGACTTATGTCGGACCAAATTCTTCCTGCTCAAGAAATATTTCATGAATTTTGATTTTCTAAGTCTAAAAAGGGATATGTTTCCATTAAAGTTGATATGTAGCAAGCATATGTTAGCATGTGCTGGCCCACACTTAATCAAGTGCTTGAATGGTTTGGATTTACTACAAGAATTTTCATATCGTATTATCAAATGTTTTATGAATCCGAAATTTTCTATCTTGATCAATGACAATTTCTCAAATTGGATTGAGTCTAAATGTGGATTTAGGAAAGGATGTCCACTTTCTCCCAACCTCTTTATCATGTGTTCCCAACTGCTATTTGAAGAATTCTCTAGAAAAGGAGGTAGAATTGGTATGAAAATCTCTCAAAATGCTCCTTTGATTTCTCACCTTAAGTATGCAGACGGCATAATTATTTTTTTAGAAGCTTATAGGAAAAGTTTTAAGAAAGTTATTGTCATCTTGAAGAATTACTGTAAGTGTACTGGGCAATTGGTGAATTCAGCAAGTCTTCATTGCTGTTTAGTAAATCTATCCTTTGAAGACCGGTCAAGAATCTATCCAAAATGCTAAACTTAAAAGTGGTGAAGGAGCTTAATTTTCTGGGAAAAAAGATTGTGTTAAGAAGACTTGTCAAATCAGATTTTAACTATTTGATTGACAATGCTGCTTCTAAATTGAATATGTGGGTAAATAAGTTTATTTCTCTAGCTGGAAAAATAGTTCTGTTAAATGCCTCTTTTCCTTCCTTGACAATTTTTATATCTACTCACTCTCTTGTTCCTTTGCGTATTTTAAAAGAGGTAGATAAAATGGGCAGAAATTGTTTATGGAATAAAAGAGACGGATTTAGGTATTCATTATGTAGCTTGGGATGTAATTTGCAAACCTAAAAGCAAAGGAGGTAGAGGGGTGCAGTCGGTGTTGGAGAGAGTTGGTCCATTAAGGGCCAAATTTGCGCTCAACTTTATTTCAAATCCATCTTATTTGCTGAACATGACATTAATCTCTAGATATGGGAATGATCTTTGGGATGGCGGAAATATATGAAATTCCTCTTCAACTTGGAAAATTATTTTGAATGGAGCGAAATTCTTGCATCCTCTTATGAGATGGAAGATCTGTAATGGTCAAAATGTGAATACCATGAATGATGTATGGATTATGGATAAATGCATAAGCAAATGGCCAAATTTTACTTCAATTTTTTATCAACATTGCTATACTCTCTCAGCATTTATCCGTAATGGAGAATGGAATGTTGACAAGCTAAAACAATATTTTGGTTTGCAACTTGTAATTAATTAGCCATGTCCCTATCTATTCTATAATTGAAAGAGATTGTGTGGAATTTATTGTCAAATGTTTAGGAAAGTCAGTTGATGCATTATCTTTTGAGAAAATATGAGAATATGACACTGAAGTCTTAAACTGGAGCTGGATTAAGAAACTAAAATTAAGGCCACAAGTTGAATTGTTTTGGTGGCGTCTTTGCATTAATGCTTTACCTTCTAACTGTTTTCTTCATTATAGAGGGATTATTGAATATAATGGTTGCCCAAGGTTATGTCAAGTTTTGGAAGATTCTGAGCACATAGCTTTGAAGTGTGAAATGATCAAAAAAATATGCGAGAAGCTGGAAAATTGGAACTTTCGAGTGCCTGTTTCAAATTCTATGGAAGAATGTATGAGCGATTTACTAAATCTCTCGGTACACAATCCTCTCATTGGGAATCTATATTGTTCATTGATATTTTGTTGTTGGAAATGCAAAAACAAAATCATTCATGGTGGTAATGAAGATAGTTGCTCTTTCATTGCAGTTAATGCATTAAACTATGCAATTGGATCCTTACAAAACAATCCAGTATGGGAGAAGTGGGAAGCTAATCAGCATAATGTTCTGGGAAAGTCCTCTTGGCTTTCTCCACCTCCTGGCTAGCTTAAATGCAATGTTGATGCTTCTCTATCCAATAATAATTTAGCTGAAGTTGGAGGTGTATTCAAAGATGACAAGGGGAGATTCTTTGGAGCATTCGGTTTTAGCCTTACTCATTGGGATATTGCTCAAGTTGAAATAATTTCTATTCTTTCTTTAAGAAATTATGTTCAAGATTGGATGCTTGATGCTAAAGGCTTTATGATTGAAGGAGACAATCCTAATGTTATACTTCTTTTTCAGAGGGCTCTTCAGAACAATTTTATTTCAGAAGAATATCTAAAACCGAAGGATTTAGATTTTCTTAAAGGTTTTAAGCAAGTTATTTTTTCTTTCTAGAAGAGAATGTAATAAGTTAGCCGATGTTTGTACTAACTTTGCTCTACGTTCAGATTTTGTTTTGGCAAGATTTGAGTGATAGTAGCATTCCTCCTTCTTTTCTTCATTTGTTGAAGGAGGAAAACATTTGTACTTAGTTTCTTTAATAAGAATTGCTCATTTCATTTTCTAAAAAAAAGAAAATACTACTATGATAGAAATATTTTTGCATTTCTTAACAATACCAAGAAAAATAGTCATTAAATTCTTATAAGAGCTCGATCATTTTATTTTCCTCATTCTCATTAAAAATAGAACTTTTGAAAATCATATGAGAATCTTTGTCACTACCCATTTTATTTCCTTTAGATCACCTATTATTGACTTAATCTCCCCTCCAACTTTTTGAGGTGCATCCCTGACTTGAGAGTCATCTAGATAATATGAAGTTTCTAAATAGAGCTCATTAAAAGCTTTGACATTCATTAAATAGATACTACCAAGTCTCTATATTTTTTTTATGAAAAATCAACTTTTTGTCATCAAATATGAGTAGATTAGTGAAGCCGACACTTGAGCTTTATGCGTGTTTATTGTATTTTTATTCCCACAAGTTTATTAATTATTCTGATCCACCTTTTTTTCATTTTGTTGAGGTTAAACTTTACTTAATAAATTTATTGACATAATTGAAGTACGAGTTAGGATGCTTTATTATCTCATCTATAAATGGGAAACAAAGGAGAACATCAATTTCTATAATGTTTTTGGTAGAAGGTACACATATAGGAGTCTAAGTTTAGAGGAATAGAAGATTTCACCTCTAACATTTCTACATTAGTCTTGTATAGTAGAGTTAAGGCAACATTTTTCTCCATTACATAGGATTCATCCCCCGAAGTAGATTCTAAATTGATATAAATTATAGTTTCTTTTATTTCTATACTTTTTTTTTTTTTCCTACTATTTAATTTTTCTGTCCTTGGCCATGTCATCTAGATCTGTGAGCCATAATACCACCTCTTGCAGAAGGAGGGATAGGTGACCTGCAAATATCATCTTCAGGATTAAAATACTTTTCTTATTCATTTTCTTTTTCTTTTTCTTTCTTTCTTTACCATTTACTTCATCTAGTTTGAGTTTTTTGGAGAATATGGTATAGGTTTAGGCAAATAGTTTGGGGTATCCTCATATGTTTTGACCTCATGAATTAAAAATGTTTGCAAGTCACCTTTAATACATTGTTATACTCGCTCATAAGAGTATTTGATAAAATAATAAAGAGTGGAAGGCACAATTATTTACTCTTGGAGGTAGGGTCTACCTATGAGAGCATTAAGTCTTAGAATCTATATGGAGCTTGTCTTTAGTTTTTTAGATTCTTATTACTAAAAGGATTTTATTGAACTTAAAGATCTTCCATTTTTTGTTGAATCCTCATAAAATCATTTTATTAGGATGTGTTTATGAGTATCAACTTTGAAATGTTCAAGAGTTGTAATAGTCATGATGCTGACTATTTCACTTGGATCAACAAGGACAAGTGCTAATTAAAAAAATATATATTCATAGAAATATATAATGGATGATTATGATCTACTATTCTCAAGAGCCAATATTCAACCGAGAATTTGATTCTTGGTACTCAAAGTATAGAGCTTTTTTTTACTATATTAATAAAGTTGAGCCATATAGATCTCTAGGTTGAGAAAATATTTTATTAAATCCTCTCTCACATCCTTAGAGAGAATGAAAGCATCATAACAGTTCAGTTTTGCTAGTAGGTTCTTGAGATGTGCTAGGAAGTTCTAATCCACTTTAAGAAATTTTTAGATTTATTGTATTCAAGAATTAAATTAGTTGAGGTTAGTTTGTAGCTTCTAGATTATTTGTAACTTATCTTCCTTTATCAAATACTAAAGTTTATGGAGGCAGAACTTTTTCACTATGAAGATTGACTTTAACTACCTCCTTCGAAAAACAAACATTGGATTGATTTACTTCTTAATAATTTATTATTTTTGTACTCTTTGATAGACTATCTATGTTAAACATTTAAAACTTGATATTGATAGGATAACCTTTAAGATAAAAAATATTGAATCACTATCAAAGAACTTTTAAAAACATTCTTCTAATTCAAATAAGGTTGTTTCATGATAATTGTAACCTTCTTTATCTATTATTTGATCTAAACATTCATTAGCAAATTTAAATAAGTCATAGGTGGATTCTTTTTTGTTACTTTCATAGTCCTAGAAGGGATGAAATAAAAGTCATACAACAACAAAGGTTTAAGAGTTTTAGACTACCTCTAGATAAATAACTACTTTATATGATATAACTTTAAACTAATTCTTCTATTCCTCCTACGAGATTGTATAAGCATAACTAATTCACACTTCTATAGGTCTTTCAAAAGGAACTTCATTTTGCTCTCCATTGGGAGCTACTAGATCAACCTTGATGGGATTTTATGCACTTAAACATTAATGAAAAATGAATGGTATGATTTTTAATAATTCTTTTGGAGGAATGGAATAATGTTACATCCCAGGTGTCATCAAATTATAATATGGAAGAAGGTAGAGAAGGCTTCCAATTATATATTTAGTGGATCCTTAATTCAGATCAGCTAAATATTCCTTGGGTTTTACAACTAACCCATCTTTAATATTCCTCTTAGCAATTCCTTAAAAGTTATAAAATCTTCTAACTCATGATGCATCTTCCAGTGATATGAGATTTATTTTGTTTGTCCTAATTTACCCATGCATTCTAGTATCCTAGGCTCTAGAAGCTTAAACTCAGATTTCTTTAAAAGACTTCTAAAAAATCTTTTAATAGACTCTCTCTTAAATTGATAAGTTTTTTTTAAAAGCTCTAAACTTCTATCTTCTATATTTTAAAGTAAGATTAGATTGTGGTTTAAACTATTAATCAATATATGTTTTTTTATGCTACTGATATTTAGGAGGTCAACTTGGATTCTCTGGATTAATTTGCATAAATTGTTTCCCTTTATTAGTTTCAGACAAGGATCATGATTTCTTTTTTAGAACATTCTAAGTTTTTAATTTTTTGTGTTTAAAGAATATTGTTCTTTTAAATGGAAAAATAGAGGTCTCCTCCTAGAGATTATAGTCTTTACTCAATCAATTTCAATGATTTAGATTAAAAGGCCTTTCAATAAAAAGGTAACATTACCATGAATATTTTAAGTAGGATCTCCATAGCAAGCTATTTTTACAACCGTGGTTCACATCTCATGCTAAGATTTCTCCATATCATGATATAATCTATAAAACTTTCTAGTTTTCACTTATGTACTACAAGATCACCAATGAAGAAATGATGTTTTACTTTAATGAATATTTTTATTAACAAACTTTCTTATTTATTATAGGCATAAACTAAACCATTGGGCATTTTAGCATAGCAATCAAATGTGATACTAGATAAGTTACTAATGAATTACCTTAATAATAGTGCAAAACTGACCACAACATTGCAATAACTATCCCTAAAATGTGGAAGATATTTTTAAGGATTGCCTATGCCATAAAATTTTTTAAATGAAGGTGGCACGAATCCTTTTAAATATAACACTAAACAAAATCTTTTGGGTATGATCTACCCTTTAAGATACATAAACTATCTTGAGATTTAGCTAGTGCATCATTTTCCTATTATTCCACCATTTACATTATATCTATAGATTGAATTGATTATGCATCTAATTTTATTGGTTTGTTTTCTACCTCTTTTTTTTTTTTTTTTTTGAATCCCTTTTCCTTTAATGTTTACTTGAACAAACATTAAGCAAAGGCTAAACCTACACATATTAGGAGGTTGGTCTACCCTTTAAGATACATAAACTATATTGTTTTAGATGTTTTACTTTGCATGATAGTGATCATGGCTATCATCTCCTATAATTTTATTCCTATTCTTGATATTTACTCATCTCTTTCGCTAAACAATACCATAAACTATTGAGTTGAATCTATTTTATCACCCTCATTAGCTTCATCATCTACAGCTATTTCTTCACCTTTACCCTTTTCTATTTCCCTTTGCAAGGATGAATGACTGTCAACATACTATCAGATATCTCTTCATCTTGTGAATTCATTTCAACAAATTCTTTAACTTTATAACCATTTAACTGTGTGATACACTCTTTTAGTTGATTCATCATTCCTTCCATTACCTTTCCTACCATGTTGTGGGGAATAACTGGAGTATACTCGCTAACAAAAAAAACAAATAAGTGACCATATTTTCTTTTATTCATTCTCTCATCTACGCTATCATTTTTATGAGTGATTAGTATAGTTAGAGTGGAAACCATATTATGAGGCCAAATCCTCTCCCTGTTAGATAATAAGGCTGGTTGATTTATTTAATTCAACCATCTATATAAATAAGAAGATGATTTATTAACTTCTAAATGATGTCAGTTAAATCAGTGCAGATGTTTAATTGAAGAGTGACCATAGGTTCTAATTATAAATTTTCTAGATTGATTTTAGGCTGATGGAGATATGGGATTACACCCTCGATGGGCAAGCACTTTATATCCAAGAGATCCAATTGGAATCTGCTAATTTTGATCATTAGATGGTTTATAAGTTTGAATTATTTGATATTTTTATATGTATTTTTATCAGTTAAAATGTGTTAATATATTTTTTTGTTTGAAGAAAAAACTAAAAAATAGTAGAAAATCTAAAATATAGTCCATCAAGATTTCAAAAATTCCACGCAACAGCACCATCTTCCACATCATTGAGGTGCCACACATGGACATGGATTCTCCATGTTTACTATCTTTATGAGTCAAAATATCAAAATAATCAGCTTATGAGCATCACATTCACCATCTTCAATAACCATGGTGTCACAAACTATTATGCCTTGGTGACAAATTCGCCACTTAGGCACTGCAGTATTTAAAAGTCAGTAACATTGTGTCATAGTAGTTGTAACTTCCAAGGGACATGATATGCCAGTGATGTAACATGATTGTTTACTAAATAATTTTTCCACATCAGCAAGCACTATGGAGGTGCAGAAGTTCTAATGCAAAAATGCTAATTCATTTTATTGGCACTTTGGTACCACTCATTCAAGCTTCACCGTGCCACTTACTATTTTTTCTTTATCCTATAAATAGTACTGATGTTATGTTTGTATGTGGGATCATTCACTTGCCTATTTTTAGTACCTTTAATGGTACTTTTTAAAATATTTCTTAAAATCAATTTTAAGAGAGTATAGAGAAGTGCAAGATACAATCATTAGAGTGTTTAGTTAGTGATTGCTTGAGCAACTTTGCATGTTAAGGAAGGAGTGTAGATGAGATACATTAATCATTCCTAGGAAAATCACTCTTTAGTATTTATAATCTTCTATGATTTCAATGAAAATTGGTTTTCTTATCTCTTCTTTCATATGTGGCTAATTCTCTAATTTCGAATCAATAATGCTTATAACATATTAAATATTAATAAAGATTCTTATACTATAAACTCAAATAAAATTTTCAATATTTTATTTCTCTTTATAAATGCACATATTGGTCATATATATAGTTAAAACCTAGTGTAATGTATACCCTCAATGAAGGAATGCAAGAAAAATAAAGAATATTTAAATAGTATGTTTATATACCATGACATTGGAGGTAAAATATGCTAGGTTCATAAGGAGATGATATAATTATAGGAGGTTAGTAGATATCATTTTCAACTCTATAAGCTAGACAATGGTCTATGGATGCTTATGCTCAAAATCACATAATGAATAAGAGTATCATTAGGAAAGGTAAGTAATTAATATTCATCAATCCAAAACACTTTATTTAAATATTGTATCTATTACTTTTATGACTTTTAATCAATGATCGAACGTCGATAACCAACTTTTTATTTAAGTAGGATAATTTTGTAATTAGAGTAAATAGTAGTAGTAGATTTCTAGAAAGCACACTTTCTTGGGGGTTTAACACTCTACTCTGTTACCTTATTACTTAATCCAGCTTGTATACTTGTATATAATAATTTGGATTTTTTCAATTTTTATATATCAAAGAAAATGTAAATATATTTTAGGGGAGATAGAGCCTTAAACATTTTTAAAATTTAAAAGTGCACCCTATAGCCCCCATCTAGGTTATGACATTATTATTAGGGAAGTATTTTGCTTTTTACAAAAGCTAAACTATATATTTGAATTTATTATATTTTAAGCCTATTTATATCTTTTATTTTTAATTTCTTTGATTATTAGTTCTATATTTTTATTATAAGCTTTATATCCAGAGAAGGGAACTTTTGTTATTTGATCCTAAAATTTGGGGAAACCTTCCTTAAATTTTAAAAACTAAAAAGATTTTGAAAATGATCGAGTCTGTGTTAGATTAACATTGTTCTAGACCTCTTAGGGATTACTCAAACCCATTAATGGATGGTTTAGAAGAGCATTAATATAGCCACAATTAAAGTTAATAATTTTTAATTAAAATATGTCTTTATTCAAATGGTTCAAAACTCTCAGTTTTGGGGAACTCCTGTAGAAGATCCCAATTTATATTTAGCAAATTTCTTTGAATTTTATGCAACATGTAAGTACAATTATGTTAGTAATGATGTTATTAGACTTAGATTATTTCCCTTTTCTCTAAGAGATAAAGCTATGATGTCGTTAAATTCTTTCTTCCCTGTCTCTATAACAATTTGTAATGAATTGGACCATAAGTTTCTTGCTAAGTATTTTCTAACATAAAAAATCACCAAACTTAGAAATGATATAACTTATTTTATTTAGTTTAAAGGAAAATACATTTATGTGAGTTGAAAAAGATTTAAGAAAATGCTTAGAAAATTCCCTCACCATGTTTTACATGATTAGTTGGCCATTCAAACAATTTAAAAAGGATTAGTTTGAAAGCTTAGAGCTATAATTGATGCTACTGTTAGAGGATCATTAATGTATAAGCCATTTCAGTAAGCAGATGAATTAATAGAGGAAATAACTACTAATAATTTTTAGTGTCTTGCTGATAAGGTAAATCCTAAGAAAGTAATATGAAATTATGAATCTGATTGTTTATCAATTTTAACTGCACATGTTACAGCAATTTCTAAGAAATTTAATATACTAGGAATAAATTCTGGGATAGGAATTAATTCTTTGGGGGATAATAATTTAATTTAAGATAGTAATGTGCAAGGGACTGAAAATATTAATTTAATTTGAAGATGAAATAATTCCTATTCAAACACATATAATTTAGTTTGGGGAAAGCATTACAAATTTATTTGGTAAAATAATATAAGTGGTAATAACCAATGGAATAATGGCTAAATAATCAAGGAGTAAATTGGAACAATGCTCAATAACTTACTATTAAATCATAAGAACCAATTAACATAAGAAACCAAATAAGGGCCGAGTAGTAAACTAATTACAGAAGCTCCATGATACCCAACCAAAAAAAAAATGGATAGCAACAAAATAACAAAAACAATAATATGGTAACAAAGCAGAAAGGAGCCACCAAAACCACCACAACAAGAACAAGAAGCGACTAATTCTTAACATAAGGAATACTAATTTGATCAAGTCTAAGAAGGCCTTTAATACAAGAAGGAAACTGAGAAAATGCCAGCTCATACATGCCATTTAAATCACAACCTAAAGTGGCAATAGACTGAGCGTACACATTCCCATCCTCTGGAATGGAAGAAAAATAACAATTCAAGTTGTTCATGATATCCCTAATGTCCCTCCGAATGTAAAACAAAGCAGAAGGGAAAATCCTATCCTCCTTGTGATTACTAAAATTGTATTAAAAAAAAGGATCCTACCTCTATGACCATGTTTCTGATATGAAGGTTAGCATAGAGGTTTAAGCCATGAAGCATGGCATAGGAAATAACATAATTAACATCAGCATTAGTAATAGGCCCAGCAAAACCCAACAAGTTGATGACATTATGATCTCTAATGACACCACCATAGCCAATAATTGTGCCTAAAAAAGCACATGCCATATTCAACTTAAAAGAATAAGTGTAAGGCTTCACCCAAGTAATGCTCCTAGAAACCCTTTGAGAAGAATTCACGTCCAAGTTAATGCCAAAGTTGGAGGAAATAAAAAAGAAATTATTGAAATTCTTAATAGAGAGAACATTAGCAGAAAAAGGACAACCACCTTATCCTTAACTTTATGGATAACTCTCTGATGATTCATAATAACCCCATTGAAACCAAAGAAACCAAAAGATAAGGGAAGGAATAACATTTCTGACATGTCCTTTAGACTTGTTAAACCAATAATCAAGCAAATTGTAAATGTAATCTTAGCAGAATAGAAATTGGGATGAAAAATATTCTCAAAATAAGTCCAAACTTTAGTAGCAATAGGACCCAGGATGAAAACATGATGCACATTGTCAACATGATAACAACATTGCACATAGAAGGAAAGATAAAACCTCTACGCCTTAAATTCTCATCCGTAGGAATAAAATTAAGTAACATTCTCCACATAAAAATAAAAATTGTAGAAGGGAAACTTTTTTGCCAAATCATTTTAAAGAGTTTAGAAGACACAATTTTAGCTCTAAAAAAATGCCAAGCATCTTTGACACTAAATAAGCCATCTTTATTGAAAGTACAAAGAAGCACATCCTTGGAAGTAATGTTTAGAGGAATCTTTAAAATGAGTTGAATAATAATGTTAGGAAGAACAGCATAATGTTTTTCCAAGTTCCAACCGTTATTAGAGAAAAAATACTTAACCTTCACATTAGCAATGGTATAGGAATTCAATAAAGACTTAATCAATTGGCCATTCAACCAACAATCTTGCCAAAAGAAAAATGTTTCCAATTCCCATACCCCACACAAGAGCATGGTCAACCTTCCATTTAACAGAATAGAGCATTTGCCAAACTTTAGAGTGGCCATTACTAGAACTAGATAGGGTGGGGTGCTTACCACCACAATACTTGGCCATAAAAAAATTGGCCCTGAGACTCATATTGGCCCTACAATTGTACAAAAGTTTGAAAGAAAAAGTGGAAGCCAAATCCAACATAGTTTTACAACCAAGAGCCCCTTCTTATAAAGTCCCATAACATTTATCCCAAGAAGACTAGTGAATCTTAGCATTGTTCCCAATGCCTCTCCAAAAGAATTTATTACCAACTCTATCAATTCTATGACACACAGCCTTAATAGGGAGAAGGATTTGAAAAATATAGATCGGAATAGAGCAAAGAACACTTTTAATAAGAGTAAGATGGCCACCAAAACTAAGGAAATTAGCATCCCAAGAAAAAACGTTAGTTCTGAACAACAACAATTAAGTCATCAAAGAGAAAAGACTTCTTTCTCACCTTATAAAGAGGAATACAAAGGTATTTTAAAGGCAAAAAACTTTGAGTAAAGCTAGTCACATTCTTTTTAGTCACAATGCATTCAGTAGGAATATTATTAGCCGAGATAAAACAACACTTATGCTTATAATCTTGTTAATCCTATTCATCGAAGCATTCAAGAGCACAATGAAGTCATCAACAAAGCAAAGATGAGAGATTTTAATGCCACCAATAGTTCTGAAGTAGAGACTAAGACATTTATCAAAAAAATCCACAAGATCCCTAGAAAGATAATCAATATCAATAATAAAAAGCTCATGGGAAATAGGATCGCCTTGCTTAAGTACATGAGAAGCCTTAAAGAAACTATGACTCTTGCCATTCATAATAAAAAAGTAAAAAAGGGCTACAAATCTTATTGAAAGAGGTGAAATTATAATTAGAACCAAATAATCTCATGATGATGTAAATAAAAGTCTAATTAACATTGTAATAAGCCTTAACAATATCCAGTTTCATTATCTAATTACCAACTCTAGGCTTGACATCCAAGTCTTGACAAAATTCTTGCGCCAAAAGAATACTATCGGTAATAGCACGGCACTTGACAAAATCCATTTGAAAAGGAGAAATAAGCTTAGGCAACAAAACATTTAAACTATTCATAAAATTTTAGAAAGCATTATTCTTGGGAATAAAAACAATAGCAGTAGAAGTAAAAAACTTTAAAATAGGATAACCATTTGGTGGTAGATGAAATTCTAAATGGAGGGCCTTGGTATGTGAATGGGTTCATGGTTGGCATGGATAGATGGACTCCAGTGTTTGATCCGAATTCATTTAAGGGAATTTATGCTCCCATTTGGATTAGATTCCCGTGCTTGCCATTGTATTGTTGGGATGAAGATAGTATAGCAAGAATTGCTTCTTGCTTTGGATCGCCAATGTACATAGATGGTAATACCTTTCGCTACAGCAAACGTGAATTTGCTCATGTTTGTGTAAGGATTGATTTGGAGAAGAAACTACCAAATGGTGTTTGGGTTGAAGGTTCAGCTGGGAGGTTCTTCCAACTAGTAGAGTATGATAAAATTGATCTTCTCTGCTATCATTGTGGTAGAGTGGGTCATGGCAGGAAGCTCTGTCCATAGAATGTAGCTCTTGGGATACAGGACCAAACGATAAAGAAGACGGATGCAGTCACTGGGGAAGGTAAAGAGGTTGCGCCTGATCAGTTCTAAATATGGTCCGTGGATTCATGTCCATTTCAAGAATAGAAGATTTAAAAGAGATATTGCCACTGGTAGAGGAGTGAAGGATAGTGGGATTAATTCTGATAGCAGAGGTAATAGCAGCCAACAGGTTAGTGGGCTTGAGGAAGTCCAGCTGAGGGCAGAGGCACATGCTGTTGTAGAAAATTCAGTCGTG
The DNA here is from genome assembly GCF_001605985.2 of Dendrobium catenatum. NCBI lineage: Eukaryota > Viridiplantae > Streptophyta > Magnoliopsida > Asparagales > Orchidaceae > Dendrobium > Dendrobium catenatum. The sequence continues at coordinate 5,830,841 of NW_021320070.1, read as the reverse complement.
GCTCCAGTAAAGTGTTCAGTCAATTAGGAGGCTACTGGGGTTGAGGTGTTGGATGTTCACTCAACTAATCGTTTTGCTATTTTGGTTGAGAATAATGAAGAGGATGGTCTTGGGAATCATGGAGAAACTAATAAAATGTTGGACAGGGGCTTGGAAATACCTGACCCAGATGTTAGTCACATTGGTTTGGGTTCTCATAGTGGTGCAGCCAAGATTAAGCTAGCCAAAGAATTGAGATCATTGGGGCCAGTTGAGCCTAATTATAAAAAGAAGAAGAGGGATGGGAGGTCGAACCCCAGTAGTGGGGAGAGATCCTCTATACCTATTTAAATGCCGTCCATCTTATTTTGGAATTGCAGGGGAGCCAGGAAGAAAGAGGCTTCCTTGTATCTGAAGGAGATTGTTAGAGACCGAGATGTGTTCTTTATTGGGTCTGTGGAGACCAAGTTGCCTAGTATTGATAGAAGGGAGGTTCATTGTCTTATGGGGAACGATTAGGAGTATTTTCACTACCCTGCTGTTGGTACTTCTGGAGGCATTTTGGTGTTATGGAACAGGATGTTGGTGTCCTTTGAGGTTGTGGAAGCTTCTTCACAAGCTATTGTTGGTAATCTTTTGGTTCCCAACTTGGGAACTTGGAAAGTTACAACTGTTTATGGTAGCGGATTTTGTAAGGAGAGGGGTTGTCTTTGGAGTCAATTAGAGAAATGCTTGGAGAATTCTATTCCATCCATTATTGGGGGGATTTTAATTGTATCATAAATAAGGAGGAGAAGAGAGGAGGTAAGAGGTTCTTGTTTTCTAAAAAACCTAGGGAGATGAAAGGCTTTATGATGAATTCTGATTTTCATGATGTTGGTAGTGTTGGACCAAGGTTTACTTGGTGTAACAACAAAGAGGGTGCTTCTCAAATTTGGGAAAGGTTGGATAGGTGTTTGTAAAATTCGGTTGCTATTCAGAAGCTTCCTTTAGCTGTTACCAGACATCTTGCTAGAATGGCATCTGACCATTTCCCTATTGTTATTAAGATGGATGAAAGGGTACGGTTCAAGTCAAAGGCAATTAAATTTGAGGATACTTGGAGGTCATATCCTACAGTTAAGAGTATTGTTTATCACTCTTGGAAGAAGAATGACTTAGGTGATGAATATATGATCTTACAAAGGAAGCTCAGCCGTACCTTAAGAGCACTATTTTTTTTGAATAAAAATAAGTGCAAAGATTTGAATGTGTTGAAGGAGAAATTGAAAAAGGAAATCCTTGATCTTCATAACAAGGAAGCTTTGGGTGTTGATTGGTCTGTTGAAGACCTTTTTGTGCTTAGAAACAAAGTCCATGATCTTAAGGTTACTTTGAGAAAATTATCTACATGGTGGAATCAAAGGGCAAAGGCTAGGTGGCATGAGGAAGGTGATACAAACTCTAAGCTTTTTCATAATTTTGCCACTGATAGAAGAAATGGGAATCGGATTATTCAAATTAAAGATGAATTCAACAACTTGTATGATGAGGATGATCAAATTGAGAAGGTCTTCATAAAATTTTTTGAGAGGAAATGGAAGCACAGGGAGTGTGAATTGACGGGTTGGCCTTTAGCTTCTGAAAACTAGAGAATATCAGGTGATGATATGGATGTGCTTAATGCTGAATTTTCTATGGATGAGCTGCAGCTTTCAGTTTTTCAGCAAGGGAACAACAAGTCACCAGGTTTGGATGGAGTTACCTCTTCTTTTTACAAGAGTTATTGGAGTATTGTATGGGAGACTCTTTGGAATGCTATCAATTATTTTTTTAAATCCAGCCATATGAATAGGGAATGGAAGGATACTTCGATTGTTTTGATCTCTAAAATTAAGAACCCCTTGATTCCATCTAACTTTAGGCCTATTAGCCTCTGCCAAACTAACTATAAGATTGTGGCTACCATGCTAGTTAATAGATTGAAGAAGGGTATTTCCAATATGATTTCTGAAGAGCAAGTGGCGTTCATCCATGGAAGATCTATTGTAGAGCATTGCCTATTGGCTCAGGAGATAGTTCACAAGTTCAAAATCTCAAAAAATAAGAAGGGGTTGATGGCTTTAAAACTTGATATGGAGCAAGTGTATGATAGCATGACATGGACAACTCTTCGACACATTTTGATTTGGTATGGTTTTCCTACTGATTTCTCTAACCTTCTCATGGAATGTGTTGTAGATGTGAGATTTTCTATTATCATCAATGGGAAGAATTCTAAGTGGAATTCTAAGTGGATTAATGCTCATAGTTGGTCCTGTCAAGGGTGTCCACTCTCACCGTACCTTTTCATTTTGTGTTATCAACTTATGTCCAACTCCGTTGAGCAAAGGGGGTAGAGTCTTGGCATTCAAATTTCTCCTAGAGGCCCAAAGATCACACATCTTCTTTATGCTGACGATGTGTTAAAATTTTCTCAAGCATCCGTTGCTTAAGCTAATACTTTGAAGATCATTATGGAGGATTTCTGTAAGACTGGGCAGAGAGTAAATGTCAGCAAGTCCCAGATGATGTTCGGCAAGGTGGTTAGCTACTCCATGTATAAGAAGATAGCTAGGGTTCTTGGCTTCAAAGTTGTTAAAGTGATGAAGTACTTGGGAGTGAAGATCACCCTTAATAGACTCAAGATGGCTGATTTTCAATAAATTTTGAGTAATGTTATGGATAGACTCAATGCTTGGAGTAAGAAGTATTTATGTTTGGGAGGTAAGCTGACTATCATTGAAAGTTCTTTCCTTTCATTGCCAAATTTCTTAATTACTCATTATATGGTCCCCAAGAGGGTGTTACATGAGTTGGAGAAACTTTGTAGAAGTTTCATTTGGCATAAAAATGATGGGACCAATGGTATGCATTATGTTGCTTGGGGTGATATTTGCAAACCATGGAGTTTGGAAGGGATGGGTTTGCATTCTCCTCTTCTTAGAATTGGGTCGTTAAGATCCAAGTTGGCATGGAATTTTATCCAGAAATCTAATTCATTGTTCCATCATGCAATGAAAGCTAAATATGGTAGTGACGTTATGAATGGAGCCTAAAAGAATATTACCTCTACGGCTTGGCAATTTTTGTTGGATGGTGGACGAAATTTGAAAATGGATATTCGATGGAAAGTGAGCAAGGGTGACAAGATTAATATTTTGAATGATACATGGCTGCTTGATAAGTGCAGCAACCGCTGGCCAACTTATGCTGATTGTGATTTTCTGGATGGAATGTTTGTACAGCAGCTTTTGTTAAGCAATGGTGAATGGAATTTTACAATGTTGCAAAGGGCCTTTCATCCTGATCTAATCTTATTGATTAGTCAAATTTGTATTGAGTATGAGGAGGAGGATTTGTTAGAGTTGACGAAGATGTGCTTGGGAATGACAGTTTCTGCGTTGGTGTTTGAGCAATTGTTGTTCAACAGATGTAATTTGGAGGATGTTGATTACTTCAGTTGGCTGCAGAAATTGGAACTTAATAAGAAGGTGGAAATCTTCTGGCGGTGTTGGGTAAATCAGCAATTCCTACCATCCTTTTTCTTAAGAACCACAGGATTTCGGAGAATGCTCTTTGTGCTAGAGGCAGCCAAGTGAGTGAAACATATGAACATATCATGGTACACTGTAAATATATTATTGAAGTCATCATGAAGATGCGTGAATGGGGTATTTTCATCCCTATTTTTCATTCTCTGTACTACTGTTTATAGGAGTTAAAGAAGCTAGCAACCCATAATGCTGGAATTGTTAAAATTTATTACTCTATTGCGTACCACTCTTGGAAGAATCAGAATGATGTCAAGCATGGTAAGACTGCTTTGCCATGTTCTATGGTTGCTTCTAATGCTTTGTTCTCAGCCA
>NW_021320070.1:5799469-5826875 GCF_001605985.2 Dendrobium catenatum | reverse complement strand
CAATTTTGCTGGTATTGGTGGTGTTTTTAGAGACCACAAAGGTAGGTTTATTAGTGCATTTGGGAAGAATGGAGTTCTTTGGGATATTGCTCAGCTTGAGCTAGAAGCAGTTTTTACGGCGAGAGAGTTCTTGAGGAGCTGGATGCTGGACTGTAAAGGGCTGATCATTGAGAGTGATAATACCAATATTATCAAATTCATTCAAGAATCTCTAAAGAAGAATAAGTTGCATGTGGATAGATGGCCGGCAAAGGATTTATTTTTCTTAAATGATTTCAATAAAGTTGTTTTCCTCCATGCAAATAGAAGTTGTAATAAAGTAGCTAATTGTTGTGCTACTATGGCATTGGACAGTAGTTTCTTTTTTGATAGTTTTTTCTTTGAGAACATTCCTTCCTTGTTGTTGGACTTAATCAAGGAGGAATGTGATCCTTTTATTACTTGTAATTAGTTCTTGTTTTGTTCTTAATGAAATTTTATGCACTTTTTAAAAAGAAAAAAATTTTAAAAATCAGTGTCATAATAGAAAATATCAATATAAATAATAAACCACACTTTATAAAAAAACTTAGTAGTAAACCCATCCGAGCCAGCCACCGAATCCGCATTCATATTAAAAAGAGTATCTTTAACCTCCTCATGGGAAGGAGATTTAGATAAACTATTTTTATACTCAGGAGAAATAATATTAGGGATTATAGAAGGATTGGTGATAACATATGGAGTAAAGTTTTATTAGGATGGTTTTGGAAATGATTAACAGCCAAATTAGTAATTTCATTAATATCCTCAGAGATAGAACCATCCTCATAGGAAATTTTATGAATACAATTGATAGCCATTTTCTTATTAACAAAACCATGGAAGTATTTGGTATTATTATCACCTTCAGCCAGATACTTAACAACCACATTTTTCTTCCAAAATGTTTCTTCCTAAGCTTGAAGATTAAAAAGCTCAACTTTTGCCTCGTTTAGAAGACGAAGATTAGGGCTAGAGGGATCCAACTGACAAAGATCCTTAGTAGAGTTGATCCGCATTTAAAATATTAGAAAATAGATTTTTAAAAACATTATGATTCCACTAGTTCAAAACTTGTTTCAAACTTCTAAGTTTAAGCCAAAGTCAATTCATGCCAGAAATTGAATCATCCAAAAAACGAGGTGCATGCAATTTATTCTGAACCACATTAAGAAATGAATCATGAAGCAACCACATGTTTTGAAATATAAATTGAGATGGGAAGCCTCTAGCTCTATCTTTAGTATGAATAAGAAGTGGAGAGTGATCAGAGAGAGTGGGGTAAGATGTTCAACCTTTGTAAACTCAAATGAAATATGCCAAGCATTATTGAATAAAACTCTATCAAGCCTTTGCCAGAGATGACCACGATGCCAAGTAAAATTGTTTCCAAAGAAACTAATATAAATAAGATTACAATCCATAATCATATCATTTAAATCTTCCATCGACTGATATATGGGGAGGGAACCCCCAATACGCTCAGACGGGTCTGAAATAGTATTAAATTCTCCACCAACAAGCCATGAAAGATTGAAAATACTATGAAATTGCACAATTTGATCCCATAAACTTCTAGTATAATGAGAGGAAGCTATATAAATGAAAGAAGCACAATATTAAAAATTAGCACTCTCAATATTACAATGCAAAACTTGGGTAAAATCCCCAATAATATCAATTTTAACATAATCCTTCCTAAAAATCCAAATTTTATTAGCAACATTTGATTTCGCATTTTTAAAACCCAGGAATTTAGTAGTACCAGGTAATTTATCCAAATAAATAAGAGGTTCAAGCAGGACAAGAATGGTCACATTAAAAATACGGCATAAATTTTTAACACTAACCCTAGAGGAAGGGCAACCAATACCCCAGACATTCCAGATAATGGCATTAAACATAAAAAACAAATTAATGAGAAATATGCAAATGTATGCTTTTACGAGACTATAAAAGAACATTTTTGGGTTTTCTACCTCTTTTACAACGACCCTTTGAGAAACTCAAATCATGATCTTCTCCAGCATAGCATTTTACAAAATATCCACCTCCGTAGCAATAAAAGCATCACAAAGGTAATGATCAGGTAAAGGAAGCTTATTATTATTAATATTACTTGAAGGCCCCTTAGGAAGAGGAAGCTCACCTTCCACATAAAAAACACCATCCTCACATTCCTCTCAATGCCTCCACAAAATTCCATCATACTCACAGTTTCGTCAATTGGGGGAATCTATTGGTGGGACAATTCATCATTTGGGAATAAGGAAATAGCTTGTTCAGTAAGTAGATCCTTAACCTACTCATTCACAATCAAAGATTTAGTAGGATTAGAGTAGTTGGTATTAATATCAAAAATTACTAATTGAGGTAGCATTTGTTGATAATTAGAAGGGATAGGGGAGGGATATGGGTCAGATATGCTATTAGTATTGGTAGGTAAAGTATGTTTCTCCCTCACAGCCATAATAGATATAGAATCCATAATAGGAACCATGGTGTGAGCACTAAGAGAATCCCCACCAAGAGAAGGGTCAACCTGAGAGGAGATAGGCATAGGAAGGATCGCTTCAATACTCTGGGACATTTCACCATTACCATGCTCTAAAATCAGATTCAAACAGTATTGGATTAATCATTGTAAGTACCCTCATGCACTTTAGAAAGTCTAGCATTTTCTTTATCCTTCTAAAGATGTGGATGTAATTTAAAGCATTCGCTAAAACCATGGCCATGCATCCTACAATGAGTATAAAATATGGGATAGTTTTCAAAATCAACCTTTTGGAAATAACCGTTAAATTCAAAACCAAACCAAATCTCCATAGGATGTTTTTTAGAAATATCAAATTGAACCAAGACTTGAGTCACAGAAAGTCGAGAAATAGAGGCCATAGCCTGGTCTGTCTGTAGAGGTCAACCTAGGATGGAGGCAAGCCCAAAAAGCACTTGAGAATTGAAAAAATTAAGCCTTAGATTAGGGAAAGTGACCCAAACAGGGACAATAGGAGATTCTTCACAAACATCAAAGTCAGGAGTTCATTTAAGGTGCCTCATTTAACAAGCCTGAATGTAATAATATCTCCTCGAGAAAATCCAGTTATAATCCAAGTCATTTGTTAGTTGGATAGCCATATGATGCGGGTCAAGCAAACTGATATGGAAAGAGTCAGAAAGCTTTAAATTCATGAAAACTTTGGAATAACATCGAGATTAGGATGCCTTAGAACAAATTTTCCAATAATAGTAAGAGAAAAGGGGGTATCTAATTTGGTCACAACTGAGCCATCTAACAATAATGCTGGACAACCTTAAATGAAGTCTGAACAAATTGAAAGGGAGGGGGAGAAGTAGAGGAACTATAGAGCACGTCCTTGAAGGAGCAGGATTTTCCATTCAGAATAGCAGGTAACATAGGGTAAGATGACGACAGGATCATCATCCCCCAAAAACATGAAGAACAAAAAATAAAACAAACTGGATGATCAAAAACAACCAAGGAAGCTTAGTAAAAACAAGGAAGGAACGACAACAAATGAAGGATCCCCAAAAAAACCATAAAAAAATAGAAATCACACATGAAAAATAATTCCTGAAACACCAGAGCAAAACAACTGAAGAAATAAGAGAAGAATTGTATAGGAAATAAAGCAGGAAGCCACCAACCGAACACACTAAGAGGAACCCTAGAATCACCCCTGGATTGCCTTTGAAGGCAGAACCAAAGAGACGTGATTCATAGGATGTAAATTTATAAATTTAATTCTCTTTTTTATTATTAAATATTTAGATTGTTACTCTAGACTATTAGTACTAACATTTCAGGAAGATCACATATTGCTCAAGATAACAGAAGAGTCGAGATTGGATAGAATATCATGTGAAGGAGTCTGTAACTTTATAATTTTTTTTTCTTGAGTTTAGCCATAAAAAGTGTATGCATGTTGAGTAACCATGCACATTTTAAGAAAAACAAATATTTTTTAGGTCATACTGTATGATTTTAAATTCTACTGTACGAAACACTATGGCTCAAACAACATTATTATGTAAACTAATTGTATTAAATGATTCATTTTAAATCTAAAACCATATTCGCTAGATTAATTTTAGAAAGTTTTTAAAATGTTAAATTTTGAAATGATTATACTATACAATCATATTGTACTATACAAATATTTGAATACTAGATAAAATTAACCCCCCATGATTAGTCAATTAAATCAAGGCTTAATTACTAATTGGTGATTAGAATGAATGACCTAGTTCATACCGTAGGATGAACTGAGGCTATTTTTGATCATCTTGAAGATCATATCGGATGATCCTTTGATTTTTGAACAAATCATATCGGATGATGCATAAATCATATCATACAACCTGAAGATTTTAACTGATCATACTGTACTAGTTGGATCATAGCGGACGTTGAATAGAGACAAATTTTGGCCTTCCCAGTATTCGTCATATACGAACAGAAGAAGTATACCACATCATATTGGATAATATTTGAATCATATTGTATGATGTAGTTCAGAATAGTTGCATGTTCGTACTCCTTTGCATAAGGATGAAAGCTATTTTGAAATGTTCATACTGTATGATCTATTATCATACTATACGAACAAAAAGGGCTAAATTGAAAATTTTAGGGTTTCTTGGAGCATGATATTTAAGTAATCCATTTGTATTTTGAATTAAGTGAGAGGAACATGATAAAGGAAGGGAAATCTTGAGAGGGAGCTTCTTGAAGGGATTTGTGGCATATGAGAGGAATAAGAAGGTTAGTTTGTGAGAGGGGAATGTGAGGGAATCACACAATTTCTCCTAGCCTGCTACATGCTTTATCCTCCTATGGCCTACGTAAATCTTATGGGAGCTCTCTAGGGGGAGATGCTTCAAAGTCGATGTCCTTAAAGGTCCTCTACCTTCTCCTGGAGGGAGAAAAATAATAAGGTTCACTGCCATCACTAGGAGGGTGACTAGCATTTGGTACTCTTCCACGCTGGGAAAAGTGAAAGTGATATTTTATAATGGCTTCTCCTCCTTGCTATGGGGGTAGAAGGAAAATTACTTTTGAGTAGTGAAATTCCTGGAGTGGGGGCCCTAGGGAGAGGACGTAAGTCAATTGACCGAAACACCATAAATCTTCTGGTGTATTTTTTTTCATTTACTACACTTTATTTTTATTTTGTATCTCATAATTTCTATAACTACTTGGTGAAATTCTATTTTAGAATGTTGTTGTGTGATTTAAAATTTCATTATCACTTTTGAGATTTTGTTTTAATCACTAGATTTCACTTAAAGTTAAGTTAACTTTTGAAAATCACAAAAAAACTAAAACTCATATTTAGGATTTGTTCTTTATTTCAAAAAATACCAATTCACCCCCCCCTCCCCCCTCTTGGAACATCTCATACTTTCAATTGGTATCTGAGCAGGGTTTCAAAAATAGTGGTTTAAAAAATGTTGAAAAAATTGATCATGTCACATTTTGGTAATCGTAATACTGCCAAGGGTTATTCTATAACATATCCACCCATTTTTGACAATATATCATTTGACTTTTGGAAAATATGAATGTCTACTTTTTTAAAATCAATAGACTAATGCTTGTGGATGTTGGTTCAAGAAGGTTACACTTTACCTTTTAAATTGTTGAATGGTGTTAAAACTCAAATAGCATTTAGGGAATGAAGGAATGAGCATAGGGATCTAGCATAATTAAATGCGAAGTGCTTAAATTATTTCTTTTGTGCATTAAAATCAGAAGACTACATAAGAGTGTCCACCTATGCTACTGGTAAGGAGATCTAGGATAGACTGTGTATCATATATCAAGAAACTAGTGAGGTTAAATAGTCTAGATTAATTATCTTATTGCATGATTATGAACTCTTTTGCATGAAACCTAGTGAAATTATATCTGACATGTACACTAGGTTCACTAAGATAGTGGCATCCATTCATGCACTACATTGAGATATTTGTAATTCTAAAAAAGTCAATATAGTTTTGAGATGCCTACCTAGTTCTTATAATGCTAAATTCACTGCAATTTCTAAGTCCAAAGATTTAAATGTTTATTCAATTGACAATTTTCTTAGGTCACTCATTGCTTACGAGCAAGGAATTAGTCAAAGACAAAATGATGCAACTGAAAAGGAGTGAACAGTGGCTCTAAAAGCAAACAACTTAGAAAGTGAAAGTTCTGTAGCAGAGGAAGATGATGATATAGCCTTGATGAGTAGATATTTTAAGAATTTTTTGAAAAGAAAACAAAGGCATCATCAAAATAACTGGAATAAAGGTAAAAGCTTAAAGAATAATAAAGTTTTATTTAACACAATTTTCTTTAAGTGTAGAAAACTAGGTCACCTCTGAGCTGATTTCCCAAACATAAAGATCCATTCAACTAAGGAGATGGGTGAGGAGAAGCTAAAATATAAGAAAGGGAAGCTGAAGACACATAAGGAATTTTTTGCTAACTCTGCCTTAGAATGGTTAGAAGAAGAAGTAGAGAAGGAGGTAATGAATTTGGGTTAAATGGCTAATGGTAATCTTAATCAATTAGATTAAGATGAGATATGTCAACTTTCATATGAAAATCTGGTAGTTTTTACTAAAAAAATCCATGATTCATATAGAAACTTAAAGAAAATGCATGTTAATATTATCGTTGAATTTAACTCTTTACAAATTAAGCATGATAATTTAGTTAAAGAAGATTCTAATTTAGAAAGAGATTATATGTCCTTGCTTGATGAGTTTTATGCATTAAATAAGAAGTATATTGAATTATCTGAAGCACGTGATTCCTTGAAGGCATTACATATTGAATTAGAAAAAGAGTTTAAGAAATTATATGAACTTGCATGGGAAATAGATTATAATGAACATCTACTAAAAGTGGAAGTGGCATCTTATGAATATGAAAATAAATTATTGAAAGCAAAACTCATAGCATTTGAAAATGATAAACCATCATCCCCATCAGCCCAAACGAGCAAACCCCCATCGTTACATGCATCACATAACTTTAAGAAGAGACATCATCACCCACATAAGTTAGTGAACCCATTTCTCGATGTTAGGTGCTTCTCTTGTGGCATGCTAGGTCACATAGCCTGCACTTGCACGATTCACCATTGGACACACCGAGTGTGGAGACCTAAATTGTATTTATCAAAACATAGCATGCATATATCTCATTCATGTAGGCATAAGGAGGAACCCAAACTAACTTGGGTTCTCAAATCTAACCTTTGAATGTCTTTATAGGGGTGCTCTCATGAAAGACCTAGTGAGAGTATGTGGTACCTAGACAGTGGCTGCTAGAGACATGTGATTGGAGACAAGAAGAAGTTCATTACACTAAAGACCACGACTGGAGGCAAGATGACTTTAAGAGAAAACACAACCAGGAAAGTGATAGACTTTGGTATTATTGAAAAAGCTAAAAAGTTTTTTAATTTAAAATTTTTTTTGGTTCATAGTTTAAATCTTAATTTGCTAAGCATTGGTCAATTATGTGACAAAGGTTTTGACATTTTTTTTTTATAAATGCTTAATAAGCTTAAATGATAAAGTTGTATTAGAAGGAAAATAAATAAATAATATTTACATGTTAAATCTTAATTATATTGAAAATTCAAATTCAATGTGTTTAAAAATAATAATGGATGACTCTTGGCTATGTCATAGGTGACTATCCCATGGTAGTATGAAAACACTCAAGAATATCACTCAGAAAAACCTAGTTAGAGGATTACCTAATTTAGAGTTCACTGAGGACCATCTATGTGATGCCCGACAACTACGAAAATAAGTAAAATCATCATTTAATTTGATCAAGGATGTGAATACATCTACGCCACTAGAAATCTTTCACATGGACCTATTTAGTCCCATTAACACAGCTAGCCTAGATGGAAAGAATTATGAATTTGTGATTGTAGATGACTTCTCTAGATTTACTTGGGTAAGATTCATAGCACATAAGAATGAGTCGTTTAATGAATTTAGAACTTTGTCCACTTGGATTCAATAAAAATTAGGATGAAATATAACAATAATCTATAATGATCATGGTGGAGAATTTCAAAAGGAATGATTTGAATCCTTTTATCAAGAGATAGGAATATAGCCTAAATTCTCTACCCCTAGAACCCCACATCTGAATGGGATAGCTAAGAGAAAGAATAGAACCTTATTAGAACCAGCTAGGGCAATGTTACTTGAGTACACTCTTCCTAGATATTTTTGGGTAGAAGCTGTGATTACTACATGTTTGGTCTTTAATAAGGTAAACATTAGATTGAAGTTGAATAAAATATCCTATGAACTCCTTAAGGGCCAAACACTTATTATCTTGCACTTGCATGTTATTGATTGCAAATATTTTATTTTAATTAATGGAAAATATTCCTTAGTAAAATTTGATCCCAAGACTAACTAGGGTGTATTCTTAGGTTATTTATCTATAGGTAAGGCCAATAGAATCTTTAAGAAGTGAACCCTAGTAGTAGAAGAGTCCACCCATGTAGTATTTGATGAATTGAATAAATCCTCCTAGCCAAAATTTGAAGAAGATGAGGTAGAGGCTATTGCATTGTGTGATTGATCCCATATATTGCATATTGATTAATGGTAAGAAGACAAGTTGGATTGAAGGGAAATGTGGATTTAGGCAAGGCTGCCCCTTATCTCCATTCCTTTTCATTTTATGTTCTCAAATTCTGTCTAATGCTATTTTACAAAGAAGGATTGGTAGAGGTATTTCTATTTCTGCTTCTGGACCGAAAGTCTCTCATCTTCTTTACGCGGATGACATTTTAATACTTGAGGAAGCAAGAATGAAAGAGGTGAAAGAATTGAAGAAAATTATTTCTAACTACTACAGTTGGACGGGACAGAAGGTTAATTCTTCTAAATCTATGATTCTTTTTTCTAAAAATACTAGAAGAAGAATCCAAGATAAAATTGGTAAGCTTCTTAAATTCAACACTGTTAAGGAGTTTAACTATCTTGGAGTTAAAATGACTCTAAGAAGATTGGTAGCTTCGGATTTTCAGCCCCTTTTGGAAGCAGCAGCTAGTAGATTGAACACATGGGGTAAAAGCAGCATTTCGTTGGATGGGAAGCTGATTCTAACTAAATCAGCTTTCCTTTCTCTCCCGGTGTTTTTGACGTCTCTCTCACTTGTTCCAGTAAGTATTCTAAAAGAATTTGATAAGTTATGTAGAGGCTTTATTTGGAGTAAAAATAATGGTAAAGCAGGCCTTCATTATGCCTCTTGGGATCTACTTTGCACACCTAAAAATGAGGGAGGAAGAGGATTATTCTCGGCCACTTTAATGGCTGGTCCATTACATGCAAAGTTTGCTTGGAACTTCCTAACAAAGCCAAATTCCCTGTTGAATCGCATTCTCAAAGCTAAATATGGGGAAGACTTATGGTCAGATATGGTGAAGCAAGGCTGTTCTCAAACATGGAAAATTGTAAAGATGGGAGCTCAACACCTTAAAAGAATTATTAAATGGGAGGTATCAAACGGTTCTTCAATCAATTGGATGCAGGACTCTTGGATTCTGGACAGAACTCTTGCTCAGTGGCCACGTTCCCTCTTCCCCCCCCCCAACTTGAAAACAAACAATTTCCAAATCATGTATACAAATTAAAAAAAAAAGCACTATAAGGGTTAAAGCAAGCACCTAGAGCCTGGTATGAAAGGCTTAGCTCATTCTTACTAGTTAGAGGATTCATTAAGGGTAGTGTAGACGTCACCCTCTTTCTATAAAGGAAAAAAGTTAAAATTCTCTTTATTCAAATTTATGTAGATGACATTCTATTTGGATCTTCACATAAGACCTTGTGTGATGAATTCTTAAGAACAATATGTAATGAGTTTGAAATAAGTATGATGTGAGAGATGAATTATTTTCTTGGGTTTAATATGATACAAATGGAAGATGGAACGTTCCTTAGCCAAACTAAATACATCAAGGATATTCTAAAAAAGTATGAAATGGATAGTATTAAGGCCATGGACACTCCCATTAGTTCTATAATTCAACTAGATAAAGACCCTAATGGAAGATCAATAGACCAGAAGAAATATAAAGGAAAAATTGGATCTCTCCTCTATATAACTGTAGTAGATCATACATAATGTTTAGTGTATGCCACTATGCCTGATTCCAAGCTTAACCTAAAGAGTCTCACTTGAATTCCATCAAGAGAATCCTTAGATATCTACTAGGCAACCAAACTTAGGAATTATGTATCCTAGGCATAACACCTCCTTTGAAGTCTTAGGATACTTAGATTTTGATTTTGCTGGATGTAGGTTAGATAGGAAAAACACCTCTGAAACCTATCAATTCATAGGACAATCCTTAATTTCTTGGTCCAGTAGGAAGAAAAATTATGTAGTCCTTTTCACAGTCGAGTTAGAATATATCGTAGTAGAATGCTGTGTTGCATATGTTCTATGGTTAAAAAAATAACTTCTAGATCTTGGATTACTTGTAGGAACCATCCCAATTATGTGTGACAAAACTAGTACAATTTACTTATCTAAAAATTCATTTCAACAATCCTGAACAAAATATATTGACATTAGACATCACTTCATAAGAGATCATATAGCCAAAGGAGACATAGAATTGCACCACATAGCCACAAGAGATCAATTGGTTAACATATTCACAAAACCACTAGCCTATCACACCTTTATCACCTTAAGGACAAAACTTTGTGTCATAGACATTCATGTGTGATACAAAATAAAAAAAAAATATTAAAATTAAAAACAAAAAAATAATAAAAAAAATCAAAATCAATAAAAAAAAAGGTTTAAGGTGTTTCCTGATCATGATAAACTCACCCCACTGAACTCCAAAACTGACCAATTTGTTGTTTCCATCGTACTGTACGATTCACCTTCATAATGTCTGATCTATACATAATGCATAGATCATAGCCCTCTATTCAACCAACAATCCAAATTCAATTTCTAATTTGCATATCATATTTGATTCTCTTCGTATTATACGAAACACGTGGCCATGCATTCAAATCATTTGGTATGAGATAATTGCATGATCCATGTGTATAAATAAATTGGGATGAATTAAACTCAGTTGGTACGAAATTATTGCACTTCATACTGTATGAACACCCATTCATACTGTATGAATAATTTTGTCAAAGGTCGTACTAATGACTCCTTGGGATGAACATAATTTTTTCAGTTTGTACTGTACGATATTGATCATTTTGTACAATTTGACCACCTTTTTCATAACCATTCATCCAAATAAAATAAGTACTTGATCATACAATATGATACTCAATCATACTATACAAACAATCAAAAATCATATAAATGGGAGGGGAAATAAGATCATTTAACTCAACCTCTCCTCACTCTACTTGTCTTCACTTAATTCTTCTTAATGGCGAGCTCAAGCAAACAAGGCTAAATAATCCTAGGAAGCTCCTCTTCCTCCCATCAACATGATGATTGTTTTTTGTTTTTGAAGTATGAGGAAGCGTACCATAAGTTCAAGGCATGCAAGATAACCCTTTCTTGTATACTAAACCAAGCATCTATTAACTTTGAGGTGATGACCCTCTTTGCATCCACTACCTTCCAATTTCTTCTCGCCTTGGCTTTTCCTTTCAACTTTGAGCTTCTGTATGAGATCCTTGCAAACTTTAGAATAAATATAGACAACCTGACCCTCACTTTCTTTGTTTTCCATCAAAATATAGATATCACCAAAGTAAACCTCACTTAACATATTAGGCTTTGTACTGAAGGACCTCGAGCACACACTTTCATCACAAATGAATTTAACTAGAGTTCCATCAATTTGGTTCTTAAAAATGTTGCTTTTAACTACCACCATCCTCTTGTCCAGTCCTTAACCCAAAATGCCCGAATCATCCAACATATTCTAAGGACATCCACAATACCTAAAGAAGGAGATAGGATATGTATGACCCCAATCCTATCTATTGTCACCTACCTAATTATGTCTAATACTAGATTTGATGAAGCAGACTTAATTATTGACTATATCTAGAATAGGACCCAAATTTTCCTTTCTAGTGCCCACAAAAAACTCAATTTTGCCCTTAGCCATCTCATAGGTTCCACTCTTCACCATAAATATCAATTAACCTATCCTGGAGAACCTGATAATGTCCATATTTTCTATATGGATTCCTCCTTTTGTATTTTGTTTCATCGGGGCCAAGCACATGATGAGCCGAATTTTGATGAAGAAGCGAGACCGCTCTAGTACGAGAGACTTCTCTACCAAGAAGACCTGCTCCACCTAGAGGACCGGCACTGTCTTATCCTCACGAAAACATCATTCAATGACTGGACCAACTAGAAATCTAGTTTGACTCTCATATCTAGGAATAATAACAATAGCATGAGGAGGACATGAGACAGTTTGTGGAAAGATTTTCTTCAATTGATCAACAGTTTGCGTCCATCCAACACTTCTTTTAACCACCTCCACCACCAATTCATCAGGATCCTCCTTTTTGACTAAGTCACTATCAAATTTATTTTAAGTTTTTTTTTTTACTCATTTTTTTGGTGATGTCCAAAGGGGGAGAATTTTATATACCTTAGTTAGTATGCTTTCCTATTTCATATCATGTTTTTTATTCTAGGATCCAAGTTGAAATGGAATACATGTTTTCTTTTCCAATTAATATTTCTATTCATGTTTTTATTTATGTTTATTAAAAAACAAAGAATATATATAAAAAAATTTTGTACTATCTTTCCATTCTATAATATTATTTGACATCATAAAAAATGGGGAGATTATTGCAGTCCATGACCCGTAGCCTTAGATTTTGATGATAACAAATAATGTCAATTGAATTATCTTATTAATCATTAAATATTTTGAATGTTACTCTTATCTGTGAGTACTAACATTTCAAGGGGATCACATATTGCTCAAGACAACAGAAGATTCGAGCCTGGGTAGAATAGGATGTGAAAGAGTTTGTAACTTTGTAATTTTATTTATTTTTATTTTCTTGAGTTTGGCCAACAAAGTGTATACAAGTTGAGTAGCCATGCACACACATATGGGGAGAGTTATTTTTAAGAAAAAAAATATTTTTTTTTTGTTGATCATACTATATGATTTTAAATCTAACTGCATGAAACACTATGGCTCAAACGAGAATATTATATGAATTAATTATACTGTATGATAATGATAGTATTGTATGATTTATTTTCAATCTAAAACTCTAGCAGTCAGATTAATTTAAGCAAGTTTTTAAATTGTTGAATTTTGAATTGATCGTACCGTATAATCATATCATACAATATGAATATTTAAATACTTTCCAAAATTAATCCTTATGATTAATCGATTAAATCAAGGCTTAATTACTAATAAGGGATAGTATTGTATGACCTAGTTCATACCATATGATGAATCAAGGCTATTTTTGATCATCCCGAAGATCATACCGAACGATCCCTTGATTTTTGAGGTAATCATAATAGACAATGTAAAAATCTCAATAGACGACCTGAAGATTTTAACTGATCATTCTGTATGAGTTGGATCATACCGAATGATGAATTGAGACAAATTTTGGTCATCCCAGCATTCATCATGTATGAATAGAAGAATTTTATCACATCATACTAGATGATATTTGTATCATGTTGTACGATGTAGTTCAGAATAGTTTCCTGTTCGTACTCCTTAGTACTAGACAAAAGCTATTTTGAACTACTTGTACTGTATGATCCATGATCATATTGTACAGACAAAAAAACAAAATTGAAAATTTTAGCATTTCTTATAGCCTAATATTTAAGTAATACTTTTGTATTTTGAATCAAGTGAGAGGAACATGGCGATGGAAGGGAATTCTTGGGAGGGAGCTTCTTGAAGGGGTTTAGGGCTTGTGAGAGGAAGGATAAGGTGAGTTTATGAAGGAGAAGGAGTGCGAGGGGATAACATAATTGCTCTAAGCTTATTGCACACTTGCTACTCCTATGGCCCAGGTAAATCTTATGTGAACTCTTTAAGGGGAGAGACTTCAGGGTGGACGTCCTCAAAGATCCTCTACCTTCTCCTAGAATGAGAAAAATGTGAAGGTCTGTTTCCATCACCTGGAGGGTGACATAGCATTTGGCACTCTGCCACATCAGGGAAGGTGAAAGTGAGGTTGTGTAAAGGCTTCACTATCCTGCTGTGGGAAAAAAAGGAAAATTACTTTTGAGTAGGAAAATTCACAGAGTAGAGGACTCCAAGGAGTGGACGTAAGTCATGTAAGAGAACCACTATAATTCTTCTGATGTGCTTTTTCCATTTACCACACTTTATTTTCATTTTACATCTTATAATTGATATAACAACTTTGTGAGTATTTTATTTTAGAACATTATTGTGTGTTTTAAATTTTCATCTTCGTTTTTACAATTTTGTTTTAATCACTATCTTCCACTTCAAATTAAGTTAGTTTTTAAAAATCACAAAAAAATTAAAATTCCTATTTAGGATTTGTTCTTTATTTCAAAAAATATCAAATCACACCCCTCTTGGCGCATCTTGTACTTTCAACACATAGTAAATAATTTAATCAAAGAAATCAATTATATAATTAAAAATTTGCATTGGAAAATTTAGTAATATAATTACATAACCAATTAAAAAATCAAACTATTTTTATTAAAAATTTTAAAACCCAAAATCAAAAATAGATTAGAGAATAGTTGAAGTATGGAGAACGTTTGAGGTGAGAGAACGGCTGAAGAGAGAGAAAATCCAGTTTTGATTTTCAAATTTTTGTTGTTCGCGGGATTTTCGACTAATCGGAAATGGCAAAGGATGGCCTCCGGCCATCCATAGCTGGTGGTACTTTGGATGTTCGAAGACCTTCGGCGCGGTTAATTCAGAACAAAACTTGATTATTTACGTCTTCACCTCCGGCATTTGGTGACAATTTTTCTGCTGTTACTCAAGTTTCAATTCCTTTGAAAAGATTGAGAATTGTCATTAATGAAGGAGGTCTTATTTCCTCTAATATGATTCCTGAAGTAATTGGAAAGGTTAAAAAGTGATTGAAGAAAGGTCTGTGAATAATCAGTTCATTTCCTGGAAGAAGTTGGGAAGGTTGCTGGAGGAAAATTCAAAAGTAGTAGCATCTTCGTCTTTCTACCAAAATCGAAATGATAATTTGGATTCGGATGGAAGATTTTGTTCAGGTGTAGTTGCTGCTAAGAAAGGAATTTGTTCTCCTGATAAGGTCGTTTCATCATCAGAAGAAGATTCTGGGATTAGCAAGGATAATATTGAAGCCAAGGAAGGAAATTTGAAAGCTATGGAAGCTGATATGAATTCTGTTCGTGATTGTACTACAGGGGAGATGGGAAATTGCAGTGAACAGAATGTAATTCTGGAGAGAAGTAATAATGCTGTTCAGCCTAATGTTTGGAATAAGAAAGCATACATCAAAGTTGCAGATCTGGATATTGGTGATTTCTTATCTGAAGATGGAAATTTTGTTAAACGTCATGCTAACAAGGAGATAGAAAATACCATAAATCTTCAATATTCTCTTGTGGTTAAAGTCTTTGGTGGTAATGTGCCTTTTCCAATTGTTAGTACAGAATTAAGAAGGCAATGGTCTTCTTTTGGAAAATTCCATCTCACTATGCTCAGTATGGACTGGGTATTATGTTCTTTTTATGAAGAAGAGACTATGGAGTGGTCTTATCTAATGGACCTTACTTTGTCAATGGTCAAATCATTGGATTGGACAAATGGACACCGAATTTCAACCCAAGTTCTTTAAAAGGTCCAACTTCACCTATTTGGGTTAGAATGCCTAACTTACCCCTTCAAAGTTGGGACGAAATAAACATTTGTAGAATTGCTTCAAGGATTGGGAAACCGATCATGATTGATGGGAATATGTTCCAATGGGGGAGAAGGGAGTTCGGACGAATTTGTGTTCGTATCAATTTGGAAACTCAACTTCCTCCTGGTGTTTGGGTTGAAGGAAGCACTGGTAAATTCTATCAAAAATTGGAATATGAAAGACTTCCTAACCATTGCTTTGTTTGTGGAAAAATTGTCACTTGAAGAAATACTGCAAAGAGAATTTAATGGAAGGGATCAATGTTCCATCTGGAAACAATGAGTCTCAGGAGAAAGAAAGCATAAAAACAAATAATATAATTGGTCCAACTGAAAATACTGAGAAGACAAATGAAGGTTATGAACCATGGCTACTTGTGAACTATGGGAAAAATAAATATAGGAACTTTGGTTCCCAGAATTTGTTCTCTAGAAGCAAAGAAGTTCATGATTCTTATAATTCTGGGGGCTGTTCAGAAAATCTGAAGCAAACCTTGGCGAAGAATGATAAGAAGATTTGGAAAAAGGTTGATTTGGTGAATCCAAAAAACTTAGTGGTTCCTGAAGATGTTGATTTGGGACCTCGACAGACTTCAAAATTGGCAAATTTTGCTGTTGGTACAAAGGTAAATGAAGAATCTCTTAATTTGTCTAATATTGATGTTAATAATAAATTCAATATGCTAGACAACCTGGTGGAGGAAGGTGAAATTGTAGACAATGGAAAAAATCTGGAAACAGTTAACTGTGATGTTATAAAGGCTGTTAATTCATCTAATTCTATTTGTATGGCTGATAATAAAGAGGATGAAATGAAGAAAGGCAATTCTTCTAATTTTAAAAGGAAAGGCTCTAATCGACTTAAAGGTCTAGGACCTATTAACTTGGCTCCTAGGAGTAGGAGAGCTGAATGAGAAGGAAAGGATAAGTTGGGTACTTCTTCCCTCTTGTTCAATGAATTCTTCCATCATGTTTTGGAATTGTAGAAGAGCTAGGAAGAGGAAGGCTTCTCTATACTTGAAGGAGGTGGTGAAAAATCATGGGATTTTCTTCATTGGTTTAATTGAAACTAAAATTATGAGTTTTGATTGAAATGAGGTGGATCTATTGATTGGTCCAAATTGAGATTTCTTTCATGTTCCTTCAGAAGGTTTATCTGGAGGTTTGATTGTTTTATGGAAGGCTAACTTTGTTAAATTCCATATTGTGGAATTCTGCTCTCAATTCATCATTATTGATTTGGATACTCCTAATAAAGGGATTTGGAGAATTCCATCTATTTATGGCAATAAAGATGTTTATAAGAGGAGGAGGATTTGGGAGAGGTTGGAAATTTACTCTTCAAAGGACCTTCCTATGGTGTTGGGAGGTGACTTCAATTGTATCCTTTCTAAGGATGACAAGAGGGGAGGGAAAAGATTCTTGTTTTCCCTTGGACCCAAGGAGATGAAATCATTCCTAACTCTTAATGACTTCCATGAAGTTGGTTATGTGGGACCAAAGTTCACATGGTGTAACAACAAAAAAGGTGGGGATCGGATTCTAGAAAGACTTGATAGATGCTTTCTAAATTCGATTGCTTTGAATTCTCCTCATAGATTGGTGGTGAGACATTTGGCTAGGGTTGCTTCTGATCATTGCCCAGTTATCTTAAATCTGTTGGTGCAGAATTCAACAAAAAAAGTTATCAGATTTGAAGAAGTTTGGGCTTCCAACAAAGCTTCGGTGGCTGTTATCAAAGGCATTTGGAGGAAAAAAGTTGTTGGTAAATTTTCTCAGTTTGAATCTTAAGATGGAAAAAGGTCTCAAAGGTCTTTATTATTGGAGTAAGGCTAAACATTCTAGCCTTGTTAAGCAAAAAGAGGATCTGTTAAAGCTTATTGAAAGTTTTCAATCTAAGGAATCAAATGAAGGCGAACTATCCCAGGAGGAGAGTTGGAT
This sequence comes from Dendrobium catenatum, assembly GCF_001605985.2. NCBI lineage: Eukaryota > Viridiplantae > Streptophyta > Magnoliopsida > Asparagales > Orchidaceae > Dendrobium > Dendrobium catenatum. The sequence goes on along the minus strand of NW_021320070.1, from coordinate 5,808,984 downwards.
GTTGAATGTTAAAGTTGGTGAATTGAATTCTACTCTAGCAAAGCTGGACACTTGGTGGAGACAAAGAGCAAAGGTTAAATGGTTGAATGAGGGAGATAGAAACTCAAGGTTCTTTCAAGCCTATGCTTCGGCAAGAAGGAATGCTAATTACATTGCTAAAATCAAACATGAGAATGGTATCATTGTTGAAGATCAACAACAAATTCAAGAAGTGATGATTCTGTTTTTTTAAAAAAATGGAGGCATAGAAATTGCAATTTTCTGGATTGGTCAGCTCCTTGGAAGAGGTTGGAAGATGGAGATAGAGATTTTTTAATCAAGGCTTTCTCTATTCAAGAGATGGAAGAGGTGATCAAGAATAGTGGTTGCAATATCTCCCCAGGTAATGATGGCATCACTTTTTCCTTCTTTATAGCATATTGGGAGATTATTAAAATTGATTTATGGAATGCTATCAACTTCATCTTTCATATGACTTATATGGATCCTAAATGGAAGGAAACTATTATTGTTCTCATTTCAAAAATTTACAACCCCTTGTCTCCTAATAACTTTAGATCTATTAGCTTGTGTAATTCGGTCTACAAGTTAGTTGCAAAGATGTTAATGAATAGATTGTCTTCTTGCATCCCTAAGCTCATTTCGAATGAGCAAGCTGCATTTGTGAAGGGGAGAACCTTATTTGATCATGTTTTGGTGGCTCAAGAAATTATGCATAAGTTCAGAGTTTCCAAATCAAAGAAAGAGCTGGTTGCTTTCAAAATAGATATGGAACAGGCTTATGACTCCATGGGTTGGCAAATACTGGAAATGGCTATGGTGTACTTCAGTTTCCCAACTGGATTTATTAATTTGATAATGGAATGCGTTAAAGATTCTAAATTCTCCATTTTAATTAATGGGAATTACACTGATTGGATAAGTGGGAAAAGTGGTTTTAGACAAGGATGTCCCTTGTCTCCATTTCTCTTTATCCTTTGTTCTCAATTGCTCTCAAATTCCTTTAAACTTAAAGAGGAGTCCATTGGGGTTCGGTTGAACATGAATGGACCTAGAATCTCCCATTTACTCTATGCTGATGACTTATTTATCTTTTTTGAGGCAAATCTAAAGATTATCAAAGAGATCAAATTGATTTTAGAAAATTTTTGTGGTTGGTCAGGTCACAGTTCTAAATCTTGTATGATTTTTGGTAAATTCCGTGAAGAAAGCTAGAAAGAAGAGGATATCCCGGCTTATGGGTTTCAAAGTTGTAAAGGAAATAGACTATCTTGGGATCAAATTTGCTTTGAGAAGATTAAAAAGGGAAGATTTCCATTTCATCATTGAAAAAGCTATCATGATGACTAATGTTTGGGGAGGTAAATTGATTTCTTTACATGGTAAGATTTTGCTTACTAAATCCACTCTTCTTGCATATGTTACTTTCCATTGCACCAACTCTTTGGTTCCAAATAGCATTCTGGATGAAATAGACAAGATTTGTAGAAACTTCATCTTGAAAAAAGCAAATGGGTGTCAAGGTATTCATTATATCAATTGGGAAACTATGTGTCTTCCTAGGAAATTGGGAGGTAGATCTCTTTACTCTTGTTCATCCAAAGTGGGAGCTTGGAGAGCAAAATTAGCATGGAAATATGTTGATAACAAAGACTCCTTAATTCACCAATTGCTTTACTCTAAATATGGAGATTTGTCGTCTGATAATTCAAAAAGTTCAGGATCTTCAGCATGGAAAATCATCAAGGATGGAGGTAAAGCTCTAAAACCTTTAATTAGATGGAGTATTACAAATGGAGAGGAAATTGATGTATTCAAAGACATCTGGATTCTTGATAAAAGCTTTTGCAAATGGCCAACTTATGTCATTCCATATGATAACAGTAAACTTACGGTTTCAAATTTTATTTCCAACGGGAATTGGAATGAAGAAGAATGGAAGAATTTTGTGGGCAAGTAGCTGTTTAATCTAATCTCCCAAATTAATATTCAGCAGGTTCTGGAGAAAGACAAGATGGAACTACTGTATTTTAAAACAGGGAAATCTTTATCAGCAATGGTATTTGAATCTACATTGATGGGGAAAGGTGGTCATCAGTTATGGAACTGGATCATTAAAGGCAGGCTGAATTCGAGAGTTGAGTGTTTGTGGTGGAGAATTTTCAATAAAGCTCTTCCAACTGCTCACTTCCAGGAATATAGAAGGCTTCTAAGGAATGGGAATTGTCCAAGAGGTTGTAATGAACCTGAAAATGAGGATCATATAGCGGTGAGATGTGCTAAACTGAAGGAAGCTTTAAACCATCTTAGCAAATGGGGTTTATCCTTCCCAAATCTGGAACTCTTAGATGATTTCTATAACTAAATGACAAATATTTCTTCTTTCATGATAAATCTCTACTGTAGTGTGGTATATTTTACTTGGAATTCTAGAAACAAGTTGGTTCATAATGAGTGTGAAGACAGCCCCTTGATTATTGCCTCTAATGCTTTAAGCTTTGCCTCTTTTTCTATGGATGGAATTAATAAAATTTTGGGTATATGGGATACTAATCAGTCCTCTGGACTGTTCAATAAGCATTGGTATCCCCCTCCACCCGAATGGTTGAAGGTTAATGTTGATGCATCTTATCTTTCTTCATACAAAGCTGGTCTCGGAGGTGTTTTTCGGGATCATAAAGGTAGACTACTTCGAGCCTTTGGGAAGATAGTTTTGCATTGGGATATCTCAGCTTTGGAGCTTATGGCAACTCAAACTTTTAAACAGATGATGAAGGATTGGATGTTTAAATTGAAGGGAATCATCATAGAAGGTGATAACGTTAATGTGATAGAGCATGTGCAAAAGGCTAAGGCTAATGGTGATCAAAGGTATGAAGATTTATTTTCTTTCAATGGGTTTAACAATATTATTTTAATTGCATAGATAGAAGAGCCAACAAGTTAGCAGATCTTTGTGCTAACTATGGTATTATTTCCTTTTTTATTTGGGATGAAACTACTATGAATAAGATTCCTCCTTTATTTTGGAATATCTTAAAGGAAGAATCTACTGTACTTGGCTAGTTGACTTTCTTTCTGCTTTTCCTTTTTATTAATTCAATTTGTTGCATTTTCTTCAAAAAAAAAAATAAGTAAGCTTACACTTTCAATTAGTAGTGGACCTCTATGATTTTTATCTAGAAATATTGAAGTTAACCTAAAAGAAAAATAAAAAGATCTTAGTCAAAGTTATTAAATAATAGAAATAATATACCCTAGGAAAATTGAAAAAACCTGGCAAGTGTGCCTGAAGACTACAAACTTTGCATGGTATTGGAGGCAACCGATAATTAGGCTAAGTGTTGTATTAAGTCTGATTGAAGGCTATAAACTTAGTGCATTAAGGGAGGCAAGCAAAGTTTTGGATTAGGTCGGTTAGGTACGATTATCAATATTAACAATAGTAGTAATTAGAGTTTGCTTTAAAAAATGAAAGGAGCAAAGAAGCACAAGGATGAGAATCATTTATTTTAAATTTGAAAATTTGTGCCCCAAAACAAGTTAAAATTATAAAAAGGATAGATCTGAAGTATTATTTTTTATCCTTAACCAATCTTTTGGAGTAAAGTAGTTTTAGTGCTCTCCTTCAATTCTTTTAGGTTAAAATCTATTGTTGTGAAGAAATAAAGCATTCTCCCTCAAGGAATAGAACAAAAATGCAATTAAAAAATGATGATTCATTTTCTCGTATCAACCTTTAGAGTTTTTCTATGATTAATAAAGTTCATAAATTTAATGATGAAGATCAAGAAGACACAAAAAGATATACTACAAAAATGAAAAGATACATGGATGTCAAGACCTTGATTATAAATTTTATCTTGGTTAAGATTACCTACTATTTGATCATAAAAAAAGTTTTGCTATGGAAAAATTAAATCTAGATGGATTGGCCCTTACACCATTATTAGTATTATCTCAATGGTTCCATAAGGATTCAAGATAAGATGACTTTTGACATTTTTAAGGTTAAGGAGCATAGATTAAAACCTTATGGATTAGAAGAATAAGTGAGTCTTCATTTATTTCTATGTACTTAACTTTAGAAAGGGACAGGATTTATGTATGTTAACTTTATTTCCTTCATGTATTTTGTAGTAGAATTTAGATTTGTGAAGGATGTTCATGTTCTTAGAGATATGGCAATGAGAGCCACCGTTATATGTTTGGTGCCTTAAATCATTAGTTATTGTGTACTTGTGTTATTATTTTATATCACATATTTTATATATTTTTATAACTCATATCAAAATATGTCTTTGTTATGTTTGATTGTGTTATTATTTACATTGAATTAAATTCTCCTTATACAATTTTTACATTGTTTTCCATTAATATTTTTTGCATTATGATTATTTAACTAACCTTAATAAAAATGTTAATTAAAAATTTTGAAGAAATAGAATAATAATAGAACCCTAGATCACAGTTTAAATGAACATTATTTAATACTTCATAGATTGTTAAAACAAAAACTTACTAACTTAGATCATAAAAATTATTATCTTAACAGAAATTTATAAGTTATTTATTTATACATTTATCTTTAAATTGAAGATAAATAATTAAGATTAATGAATAGATATTAGTATTTTAAAATTGAAAATCATAAAGCATACAAAATTTGGAATTAATAAGCACATTAAATCATTACCATAATAACATTAAGATTCTAAAAAGCTAATAAGCAAAAATGATATTAAAAAACATCAACTTTGTAGTCGCAAAAAAAAAAATCAAACTTGAATAGAGTTCTAAAAAGAAAAAATAAAGAAAAAGAAAAGGTGTACATTCAAAATTTGGCATTAGTTAAAAGCTTAGAATCTATCTGTAATCTTATATTCAACTTCATAAAGGAAAAAATTGGAGAAATAATACAAATAATGGTGAAATAATAAAAATTCAATATTAACTTCAAACATTTTATTGACCACATTTTTGTATAAGGTCATTAGGTAATACCCCAAACTCTTGATCATCTATCTAATGGCTTATACTCAGCTAGCTATCAATCATCTGGCCAGTTGTCAAATATCCAACTATAAACTGCATTTAATTAAGCTCTATCCAACAATTAGCAATCAATATATGTTTCAATGAATTAGCCTACATATATCTAATTAAAACTTCTACCAAAGTCAATCATCAACTAGTCAAGTAGTAAATCAAAAATCATCCATCCTATAGTATCCTACAACGATCTCATCTACATCAACCTTCAATCACCTAAAGTTGTAGCCCTATACTATAACTAAGTAGTCAAGAACACTACTTTGTATAGTGCACTAGCCCTTTAATTCAATCATGCTCAAATAATTTCACTAGGAGCATTTGATGATAAATCATCAATCAATAAACACTTTAATATTAAATTAACACATCTAACCTAATTGAGCTAGCCCAAGAAAGATTAATTAGTCATACACACTATATATATCTCATTAAACTCTAAATGACCTTTGATGATAAATATCTCCTATGAACAGCTCTCCAAGTAGATTAAAATTTATTGGTCAATCTAACATAGTCAATAAATAACATGGTTAATTGGATTCATGTTGGGTCAAACCAAGTAAACTTGGGTCAACTTAGCTCTAAAAGTATGATAAGGATGTTATGACTAAGTTAACTTGTCCCTAAGCACACCAAGAGGTGGGTTAATTGGTGAATTTAATTAATTTATTTCAAAACAAAAATAATATTTTTTGATTTTCAATATATGAAAAATAATTAACAATTTTAACTAAATGTAGAAGCGAACTAATTTACTAAAACATCTAAGTAATGATAATGATATTTTAATCACTAGAATGAAGCATTGAGTATGATTTTTGACCAAGCTATTATAATAGAATTAAAATTTAAAATAGTAAAAATGCAAGAAAAAAAATTAGAAGAAACACACCATAGATTTATAGTGGTTTGTTCAAATAATGACCTACATCCAGTCCCTGGAGTCCTCCTATTTGAGTATTGTAATATCTTTATAATGCCTCTCTTTTTACATCTAAAATAAGGTTGAGAATCCCATACACAAATCACATTAACCAAACCCAGTGTGATGGAGAGCTAGAATATTTATCACCCTCTAGGTGACGACAGTGAACCTTCAATATTTTTCTCCCTTTCAAATAAGATAGAGAACCTTAGACTCCTTTCTAACCCTCATGGTGATGGTAGAGAACCACATCCTTGGGCAAAATAATATATTCCAAGCACCACCCAAGATATTTAGATAGAAACTTAGAAGAACTAGGCAATACGCCTTCTTGTAGCAACTATATTATTTCGTCACACTACTTCTCCCTCACACACAAGCACTCCCTAATCATCACAAAGAACTCCTACATATTCTTCTCAAAGATCCTTCTCAAGAACACTCAACATCGAAAGACTTAAAACAAGTCACTTGAGAGAGATTAAATACATGGCCTCACAGAAGCCCTAGATTGAATTCTGGTGACTCTGATCATTTAGTACTATCCTAGATCATCCAGTATGATTAGTATAAAGTACTCCTAGTACTATACAAAGACAAAAAGGTTATTCAATCAATTAAAAGAATTGAGCTGATTGTCTAAGAAAATTTAGATCATCTACCAGCATGATTAGTTCAAATGAATTGAATTATCATCCTTTATTATTAATGAGGATAAATTATCATCCCATGTAGGAATAATGTCATACAGTATAATTTGTCAAATCATCATGTACAATATGACCAGATTAATTAATCTAAAATCATTCACTAATTATATGATTAAATTAGATAAGATTTAATAACATCATAGAGTATGATACCTATTATACAGTACGATGAGTGCAAAAATTGAATTTTAAAATAACGCATAATTATGGTTGGAAACTAGGATCTTGATTACAAAAGATCTCCATATAATATTCATTATACAATCTTTTTAGTTCAACTTAAATTAATTACAATTAACCATTTTAATCATTATCTTATTAGCTTATCATACAATACAATATGCATAGTACAATATAAATAGTTCAAAAATTTAGCATATGATATTATCACTAACTCACTTCCTTGATTGTGTAGGTTCATGGTCACCAAGCTTTCTATCCACTAGAAATAAGATTTTACTCAAGAAAAGTAAAAATACATAAGAATTGAAAATATAGATATTTAATGACATATTTAACCCTTGTCTACCCAATCTTGAGCTGATCAAACTTGTAAGTGCAAAGGGGGCCAGAAATGTTAGTGCATAAGAAAAAGCAAATATGCAATAATAATAGTTAACATGAGATAGCATAGTAAGGAATCTAATAATGTCTATTATAATCAAAATAGCAAAACTTGGGTGAAGATATATAACTATCTCCCTCTTTTTGATGATGGTAAATATTGTTGGTAATTATTTCATATATATATATATATATATATATATATATATATATATATATAAAAGGTAATCATTCAAACACAGAGTATAATCTACCAATAATAAACTACTCGCCCTTTTGACATCAAAAAAAGGAGGAAACAACAAAAACAAAAGACACAAATATAGAACAAACATCATAAAGAAAAGACATAAAAATTGTACAAACACAAGGACTGAAAATACATACTAGACTAAAACTATTAATAGTCCTGATCAGATGGAGGAGGTGGTGGTGGTGGTTGGAATAATTGATAAATTGAAGCAAACTGCTCTCTAAGTCAATCCATGTTATTTTCATGCTGTTGGAACTACTATGCTACATACTCATCAAAATAATCCAAATCATTATCATGATGATGTTGCTACTTTGCTATGTAGGTGCCAAAATGAGTCTCCCACTAGTTAAACCTTTGAACCAGCATATCATTCTAAGACGACCTAATGATAAAGGCTAGTTCTAGAACTAGTGCTCTTGTTGGACCACCCTCTACTACCTTTGAGTCAGAATCCACATAGTGAATATTATAGTAACGAGCAAAATGAGGGTTGTGGAAGGAGCTATTTGAATAAAAAATTAGAAGATGATCTAGTGATGTAGGGAATTGCAAGTTGTATATGAATTCAAGGAAGAAATCAATTATGTGAGATAAGGTCAGATTTAGCTTTCTTAAATTACTAAGATCTAAAATGCAAGTTAGATTCTCATGATATTAAATGATTAGATCAATTACATTGAAATCTATCTTGGCCATTATAAAATAGGTAGTCATGGATAAAAGATGTGTGATGTTAATTTGTTCCCCAAATTTTAGAATTATTTATCTTCAAAGGATATGTTGGATGATTCTAGCATCATTCACTAAGGTATTGACATGACAGATTGTTAAGATAGTTGCTATTTGCATGCTTTACATTTTTGCAACTTATGTAGTTTTGATGATTCCAAAGATTATTGTTCAAATGTGTAGTTATCTCCTAACATTTTTTAGAATAATTGTATTTGCTCTTGTGTGTACTAACATTTCAGGAAAAACAAACTCCAGACTTCGAAGACTTCAAATTAAATTCAGCATGAGATACATTGTAAAATTTGAAGCTTGCACTTTTCTTTAAAATCAAATTTAAAGGGAGTGATTGTAATTTGAGTGAATAAAAACATACACACACATAAGGAGATCATATAAAATATTTATACTGATCGTACTGGACGATATTCTTTATTACAAGACGATCAGACAGTTATCTCCTACAGAGCATATGGAACGAATAGGAACTTGCTCGAAAAATATTTCTAAGTCCTATTCGTCCAGGATGAAATTAATTATAGACCAGGATGAATGGTTCACTGTAAAATTTTCGTCCAGACGAATTTAAAATATCATCCGTGGCGACTAGTCCTCTGGAAAAATTTCGTCCCGATGAAATCAAAAATTGTCCAGGACGATCTGAACTCTAAAAAATTCTCGTCGAGACGAAAATAAATTATCGTCCGTGGCAACTGGTCTTCTGGAAAAATTTAGTCCCGACGAAATCAAAAATCGTCCAGGACGATTAGAACTCTGGAAAATTTTCATCCAGACGAAAATAAATTATCGTCCGTGGAGATTGGTTCTCTGAAAAATTTTCGTCTAGACGAAGTCAAGAATCGTCCAGGATGATCGGTTTTCTATAAAAATTTCGTCCAGACGAACATATTCTCGTTCAAACGATTAACTGACTTAGAACAGTTTTTAGCAGTTTCTAGAACCGACCAAGTAATAACCGTTCGTACTGGACGAACCTAGTTCATACAGGACGATCAGCTTGTTTCAGATCGTTTAAGTAATATTGTCCAGGATGATCCACGATCGTACAGGACGATCCACTGCGCACAGAATTGAAAACTTGCAATTTTTGGGCGGTTTTTCTTGTCTTTCGTATAAATAGTCCAAATTAGACTGCCACCCAATCTTTGTGTCATTTGATCTTCGTGCCTCTTGAGAGAATAGTCAAGGAGAGAGTGAAAAAGAGCATTCAAGGGAGGATTCCTACCACTGGAGTGAGAAGGCTTCACTTGGAGTT
>NW_021320070.1:5736746-5785805 GCF_001605985.2 Dendrobium catenatum | reverse complement strand
TATATATATATATATATATATATTATTTATCAGTTTTCCTTCTAATACATGTTTATAATTTAATCTAATCAAGTATTCATGAAAAAGAAATTTTATGCCAAATCCTTTCTCACATAATTGACTAATACTCAATAGATTATGCTTTAAACTATTAACTAATAAAACATTTTCAATTAAAAAAATTTAGAATTTCTTATAATACCTAAGCCTACCACTTTCTTGGTGCTATTGTCTCCTATTCTATTACATGTTTATAATTTAATCTAATCAAGTATTCATGAAAAAGAAATTTTATGCCAAATCCTTTCTCACATAATTGACTAATACTCAATAGATTATGCTTTAAACTATTAACTAATAAAACATTTTCAATTAAAAAAATTTAGAATTTCTAATAATACCTAAGCCTACCACTTTCTTGGTGCTATTGTCTCCTAAAGTCACCTTTCCTCTTATCATGGTTTCTAGTGTAATAAACTTCTTTATATCTCTAATCATATATCTTGAGGAGCCACTATCCAGGTACAACATTCTCTCACTAGGTCTTTCATGAGAGCATCCCTATGATGCCATTAAAAGGTTTTATTTTAAAACCCAAGTGAGTTTAGGTTCCTCATTATGCTTGATTGAATGAGATGTATGCATGCTATACTGTGATGAATGCAATTTAGGTCTTCACATGAGGTGTGTCTTATGGTGAAATATGAGAGTGCGGGCTATATGACGTTGCATGCCACAAGAGAAGCACCTAATACCGAGAAATGGGTTCACTAACTTATGTGGGTGGTGATGCCTCTTCTTCAAGATGAGTGATGCATGCAATGTTGAGGGGTTATTAGTTTGAGCTAATGGGGATGATGTGCTGTAAGTTTAGCTTCCAAAGCTTTATTTTTATAGTCATAGGCTGTCACTTTCACTTTTAAATGATGCTCACTATTATCTATTTCCTATGCAAGTTCATCCAATTTCTTATATTCTTTTCTAACTCGATATGCGATGATTTTAAGGAATTATGTGCATCAGATAACTCAGTATTCTTCTTATTTAAAGTATTAAATTCATTAAGAAAGGATATGTGATAACTATTTAAATAAGATTGTTCTTTAACTAAATTAGCATGCTTAGTTTGTAAAGTACTAAGTTCGATGTTAAGGTTAGCATGCATTCTCTTTAACTTTCTACACAAATCATGAATCTTTTTAGAAATAACCAATAATTCTTCATATGAAAGTTGACATACCTCGTCTTAATCTGATTGATCAAGATTACCGTTAGTCATTAGACACAAATTCATTACCTCCTCCTATGCTTCTTTTTCTAATTGATGGGTCACCAAGGCTGTATCGTCATCTTCCTCCACTACAGAACTGTCACTTTCTAAATTATTTTCATTTAGATCCATTGTTCACTCCTTTTCTCTTATATCATTTTGCCTTTGACTCACTCCATGCTCATATGGAATGAGTGACCCAAACAAGTTATCTACTGAATAAATATTTAAATCTTTGGACTAAATGATTGAAGTGATGCTAGCATCATAAGAATTTGGTAAGCATCTCAAAATTTTATTGACTTTTTCAGAATTAGTTATCTCTCTACATAGTGCATGCAAGGATGTCACAATCAGGATGAACCTAGTGTACATGTTAGATATAGTTTTGCTAGGTTTCATGTGAAAGAGTTCATAGTCATGCAATAAAATATTTAATATAGACTTTTTAACCTCACTAGTTCCTTCGTACGTAATACACATTCTATCCCAGATCTCCTTACCAGTAGCAAAGGGTGGACAATCTCATGTAGTATTCTGATTTCAATGAGTAAAAAAAAACAATTCAAGCATTTTACATTTAATTGCACAAATTTCTTATCCTCATTCCTCCATTCATTAAGTGATATATGAGTTTTAACACCATTCAAAAGTTTAAAAGGTGTAGTGTAACCTTCTTAGACCAACATCCACATGCAATAGTCTATAGATTATAAAATTGTAGACGTTCAAATTTTCCAAAATTTAAATGGTATGTTATCAAATAAGGGTTGACAAGTTATATAATAACCCTCCGTAGTATTATAGTTACCAAAATATGCCATTATCAATTTTATTAAGGTTTTATTAAACACTAGTTTTTAAACCCCTCTCTGATACAATTTGAAAGTACAAGATATGCCAAGAGGGGGGTGAATTGTTTTTTTTTTTTAAATTAAAACCTAAATAAGAGTTCTATTTTTATAAATATTTATTTATTTCAAAATATGACTTAACTAATTGCAATAATAATGATGAAAGCTTAAATTACATAATGAAATATCAAAATTAAATATTCACTATAAAGTTATAACAATATTAAATGAAAGAAAAATAAAATATGGTAAATAGAAAAATCACTCAAAAAAATTTTATAATGGTTTGATCAATCTTGACCTGCATCCACTCCCCGGAGTCCTCAACTTTAAGATTTTATCTACTCAAAAGTAATTCTTCTTCTACTCCCACAGCAAGGCGGAGACCCCTTTACACAAACTCACTTTCACCTTCCCTAGTGTGGCGGAGTGCCAAACGCTATGTCACCCTCCCAATGATGGCAGCAGACCTTCTCATTGTTCTCGTTCTTGGAGAAGGCAAAGGGCCTTTGAGGACTTTGACCTTAATGACTCTCCACCTAGAGAGATCCCATAAGACTCACCAAGGGCACATGAGGAGCAAGCGTGGAACAGGCTCGAAGTAGTCGTGTGATCCACTCACACTCCTTCTCCCTCATGCATAAACTCACCTTCTCCTTCCTCTCACAATCCTTAAATCATTTTAAGAAGCTCCCTCTCAAGAGTTCCCTTCCTTTGTCATGTCCCTCTCTTTTTTTAAAAAAGAAAAGGCATTGATTATATATTAGGTTTCAAGAAATCCTAAAAATTCAATTTAGTCATTTATGTTCGTACGTTATGATCCAAGTTTGTACATTATGATCAGTTCAAAATAGCTTTCATCCTGGAATAAAGGAGTAGAAATAGGTAACAAATTTTCAATATATCATATTGTACGATATGAATATCATCCAATATGATGTTTTATACTTCTTCTATTCATAAAATTTGAATGCTAGGAAAACCAAAATTCATCTTTATTCATCATCTGGTATGATCAAGTATGTATCATATGATCAGTTAAAATAATCAGTTCATCTTGTATGATGTATACATTATAGAGTACGATTAGTTCAAAAATCAATGTTTCATGTAATACATTCTTTGGTATGACCAAAAATAGCCTCATTTCATCATACGGTAAAAATAAGGTCATATATTATAATTTGAGCAAAGTCAAAGGTTCATTTGGTATGAACCTTGGTATGAACAAAAATCATCTCAATTCATAGTACGATACGATAACAGTCATACACTATGATCACCAATCATTAATTAAGCCTTGATTTAATTGACTAATAATGGTCGTTAATTTTAGCAAGTATCCAAATATTCGTACAGTATGATTAGATCATATGATACGATGCGTTCAAATTTCAAAAAATAAAAAATTGCTTAAATTAATTTTGTGGCTAAGGTTTTAGGTTGAAAATAAATCGTACTGTACAATCACTGTCGTATATTATAATTAGTTCATAAAGGATAGTTATCTTGCCACACTGTATCATATAGTATGATTTTAAATCAAATAGTATGATCTACATTAAAAATATTTTTTTCCTAAAAAAAAAAAAACTCTCCCTCCATGTGTGTGCATGATCACTCAGTTTGCATATACTTTTTATAGCATGAAATAAATAAAATACAAAGTTACAGACTCCTTCACATCCTATTAAACCTAGTCTCGAGTCTTCCGTTGTCATGAGAAGTATGTGATCTAACTAAAATCTTAGTACTCATGGATAAGAGTAACATTACAAATATTTAATGAAGAATAACATAATTCAATCAATATTATTTTCATCATCAAAATCTTATACTAGGGGTCTTAAAATGCAACAGAGTAAGAGTTGGAAAATTAATTTTCTTTATAACGATCTTATTTCTAATATGCTCTATAATCTTTATTCATGGAATTCTATCTGCCTTAGCTTTGGTGGTAGACTTACTCTTATTAAAAGTGTTTTGTGTTCCTTACTTGTCCATATTTGTAGAACTTTGCAACCTACCCATAATGTGTGTAATAGGATTGAGAAACTAATTGATAAATTATTTTGGTGTGGTTCCAATTTGCATTGTAAAGTTATTTGGTCCTCTTGGAATAATTATTTTGGTGTGTTAAAAGTTAAGGCTTGGGTTGTAAGACCAATTGGGATTTAGCCCATGCTTTCTCCTATAACTTTTGGTTAAATTTTTGCTCTAACTAGTCTCTTTAGGGTAAGTTTATGAATGTTAAATATTTTAATGGTAAACATCCTATTATGTGTGTTGCAAATCTTGTTTCAGGAATTATAATTTTAATGATAGCAAACATTTTTTATACTTCTATTTTTTCTACGACTGCCTTGTCTACTAACATTTCGGGTCAATAAGATCAAATTTCAAATCGAACCAGCTCAAGATTGGATAGATTATGATTGAGTCAGTTCATAATATTTGTCAAGTGTAATTTACCTTTTTTTGAGTCCATTGTAATGATGTGGGTCATGATGCTAAGTAACCTTGCAAACACACAGTTGGGGGAAAAATTCTGACTATTTTATGAAAGTTCTTTAGGCATGTTAAGCCCTATGAACTTAGTTCCAAGCTAACCAAGACGGGGGTGAATTGGTATTTTAAAAAATTTCTTTTCACAAAGAGCGAAAACACATAAACCAAAATCACACCACGTGAAAAATAAATGCGGAAATTAAAATGCGGAAGTAAGAAAACAAGAACACAGAAATTTATAGTGGTTCGGTCAACTCGACCTATGTCCACTCTCCGAAGGCGCCCTCCGAGTATTGCACTACAAACGTGACTCTCATTTAGCCCCCACAGCTAGGCGCAGAATCCTTTACAAGAACCTCCTTTTTTTCCACCCCGGCAAGGGAGAGAACCTATCTCCTTTTGCTTCCTCCTGAAGCTGGCAGAGAACCACAACCAAAAGCTGACTCCTTACCTCTACCGACCCTTCCACGGATGAGAACTTCTAGACGAAGAAGAAGCAGAGCGATCCTTGAAGCAACCCTTTTCAATCCCCTCACAAGCTCCCCCTCACAAGATCCTCTCTCTCTCCCTCTCTCTCTTTCTCACCTCAAGGCCTTCTCAGGTCAAGGCACCAGCCAAAGGGTTTTCAAAATGTTGAACAAGAGCTCTTAAATAGAAGAGCTTCAAAGAAGCTCATTAATTGCAAGTTGACGATAATATCATCCGGGCCAATAATGACATCGTCCTGACCGATCAGTACAAATCTCAGAAGATCGGCTAGAGCATTGCCCTGAATGCAAAACTGGACGATTAAAAATTGGCTTGATCGTCCAGGCCGATCTCATGATCGTCCAGGCCGATCAGTTCAAATCAGAGGAAAATCGTCCTGAGCATCGCCCTGTTTACATGCTGGCCTATCCCGATCGTACAAAAGTAACTAAGGATTTTTAATATATCATCCTGGCTGATCTTGCGATCGTCTAGGATGATGTGATCGTATCAATCATCCTTAATTGCTCCCTTGATTTCCTGATCAATTAAGGCATAATTTCAGAATATCGTCCAGGCTGAGCAATGATCGTCCTGGCCGATAATTAAAAAATACAGTATACCTTAATTATCTATGGCGGCAACTTCTTTCTATTTTGAGCTTATCATCCTGGCCGATACACGTATCGTCTAGACCAATATGTTAATGTCGGCTACCTTAATTAAGAATCCATATTTAGACTTTCTGTTTTAAGCCTGATTGTCCAGGACGATAGAAATATCGTCCTGGACGATATGAGTAAAAACAAAAATTCTAATTCTCTCAAGTGTGTGTGTGTAGTGTTACTTAGCATCAGTCTCTATGACCATTACAAATAGATTCAAGAAGAGAAAAAATAAAGTACAAACTGACTCAACCCTAAACCTACGCAATCATGAAAGCAATGGCAAGGTTTTAAATAACTTGAAAGATATATAAGAACTTCGGATATTATGTATAAGATAGATTATTGTAGCAAGATAGGAAGAATCTTAGTTTCAAAAACCATTGACTAAAATGAGTTAGACTTTTGTTTAGAGAAGAAAATCATACCACTAAACAATATGGAAGGAGGGAAACCATCAACGGTGTTTTTCCCTTTAACCAATTTTAGAAAAGCTAAACACTATCTTTAAAACTCCAAAATCAAAAATCTTGAAAATATTCAACATAAGAAAAACCAATTTTTAAAAGCAAAGAGAAAAAAAGTAAATTAAAACAACTACAAAGCAAAAATAAAACACACTGAAACAAAAACACATTTCAAGAAATTATTCAAGCAGTAGGTTTAAGCATTTATGAGCTGCGAGCCTTCATATGCCCAGTTATCCTATGCTCCCACAAGGTCTTTGGTGTGAGCACACCTGCAAAACTCAACAATAGTTGGATATAGGAACCCAAACTGGTTTGGGCCCCTTCTTAGAAAAGGTTGAATGCAATGCAGGTATGGTATGCTGTGAATCATGCACCTTAGGTCTCCACACCCAATGTATACTACAGTGAACGGTGCAAGTGTGTGAGATGTGTCCTAGCATGCCACATGAAAAATATCTAACTCCAGGAAAAGGATTTCTTAAATGATTTGAGTTATAATGTCTCTTCCTAGGTTTTGGCTTAGAATCAAAAGTAGATGTCATCCGATTTTTCTTACATGTTTCCAAATCATTTTGAATCCTCAAGTTAGTTCTTTTTAATGCATCATTATCAATCCTCAATTTTTTCTCAGTCTCTTCAGATTTCTTAAGATCAGAATTAAGTGAGGTGTATGAAACTTTTAATGCATTATATTCATCAATTAATTCCAAATGTTTTTTGTTTAAATCATCAAATTCATCAAGAAGAGTCATGTGATTTGAATCAATCGTTGCTTGAGCTTTGAGAAAAACTTCATGCTCTTTTTGTAAATTCGAAAGTTCTAATTTTAGGATTGCATGAGTTTTCTAGAGTTTTTTTGTATGATGCATGTATTTTCTCACAAATCTCAAACAATTCATCATAGGTTGGTTTACATACCTCTTCCTCATCACTTTGCTCAATATGATCTTTCCTCATTAAGCACAGGATTGTAGTTTCTTCCTCTGGTTCAGTCTCAGAGGAGTCAGTACCAATTCTGCCCAGAACGCCTTTTGGACTCTCTTCTTGTCCTTCCTCGACTTAGGTTTCTCCTCACCTTTTTTCTTTTTTTTGCTTGAGTTATCTTGAAGTGTTGGGCAATCAGTTCTCACATATCCTGGTTTCCTGCATTCATAAAAAGCAATATCAGAAGATCCTTTAACTTGTTTATGATCCTTACCTTTTTTCCAATTTTGATGATGCTTCTGTTTCTTCCTTAGAAAACTTTTGAATTGCCTTATGATGAAGGCAACTTCTTCGCTTTCAGACCTGAAAGATTCAGAATCCGATTTTTGCGCCTTCAATGCATTTCTCCTTCTTGTTCTCACCTGCATCTATATTTCTTTGATTACCCCTTGCTTGTAAGCAATGAGTGAGCCAAGTAAGTTATCAATAGAATAAGTTTTCAAATCCTTAGATTCAGTGATCATCGTGTCCAGGATGATATGATCGTATTAATCATCCTTAATTACTCTATTAATTTCCTGATCAATTAAGCCATAATTTGTGAATATCGTCCAGGCCGATCAAAGATCGTCCTGGCTGATAATTTAAAAATACAGTATACCTTAATTATCTATGGCGGCAACTTCTTTCTGTTTTGAGCTTATCATCCTGGCTGATACACGTATCGTCCAGGCCAATCTGTTAATGATGGCTGCCTTAATTAAGAATCCATATTTAGACTTTCTATTTTAAGCCTGATCGTCCAGGACGATGTAAATATCGTCCTGGCCGATATGAGTAAAAATAGAAATTCTAATTCTCTCAAGTGTGTGTGTGTAGGGTTACTTAGCATCAGTCTCTTTGACCATTACAAATAGACTAAATAAGAGAAAAAATAAAGTACAGACTGACTCAACCCTAAACCTACGCAATCTCTTCGATTCCTAAAAAGTTAGAAGAACCAAGTAGTCCAAGAAAATCAATAGTGTTTGTCAATCATCAAAACATAAGTCATGAAAATAGATTTGCAACATTTTAGAGTTTTCATTTTTTGATC
Organism: Dendrobium catenatum; assembly: GCF_001605985.2. Taxonomy (NCBI): domain Eukaryota; kingdom Viridiplantae; phylum Streptophyta; class Magnoliopsida; order Asparagales; family Orchidaceae; genus Dendrobium; species Dendrobium catenatum. Next base: position 5,777,550 of record NW_021320070.1, on the reverse strand, counting down.
ATATTATCCAGGACGATCCAAAATCATCCTGGACGACCAGTTAAAAATAAAAAACATAATTAGGGCATCCTAGTTAAGGAAGTCAAATTAAGCAAATCATCCTTGAAGATATTACCATTGTACAGGATGATAGGATCAAATTAGAAAGAATCAGCTGCCACATCCTTTTAGGCATATTTTCTTTTTGGTTATCGTACTTGATAATGCACTACAATAATGCCTAAATTACTCTAGTAATTAAGGAAAGTAATTAAAGTTTGATTGCTCGATTATATCATCCTGAATGATCGCATGATCATCCAGGATGGTCAGTTAAAAAAACCTTAGTTTTTTCTGGATGATCTATAATTGGCCTGGCTCCATCCAAGGCGATGTTCTGGCTGATATGTTAAGTTTTGTATTAATATTCTCGACCAATCATGAGATTGGCTTGGGCGATCAAGTTATTTTTTCATGGTCCAAACATCCATCAAGGGTGATGGTCTGGACAATATGTAACATTTTGTACTAATCAGACCAGATGATCGCGAGATCGTTTGGGATGATCAAGGTACTTTTTCATCTTCTAAACATCCATCCAAGGAGATGGTCTGGAAAATATTCATCAATTTGAACTGATCGTACAGGATGATCAGATGATTGTCCTGGACGATATTTGATAATTAATTGCAAATGAAGGAAAAGTTGGAGCCCTTAATTAAAAGAACTCGTTTTTTCTCAAGAAAAAATCTTTTCCTACTATCCTGACCTGAGATAACTAAGAGGAGAGGGAGAGCAAGGGAGAGAGAGAGAGAGGATCTTGTGAGGGGGGGGGGTTTATGAGGGGTTTCATAAAGGTTGCTTCAAGCAAGGATCCGAGTCTTCTTCTTTGATCATCGTCCTTGGTTCCTTAGTGGTTCAAGAGTGGTCTACTTCAGTAACTTATCGAGATTCTCTGTTTATTTTAGGAGAAAGTAAAAGGAGTTTTTTTTTTTTATTTTTTTATATTTTTTTATTAAATATAAGAAAGAGGACACAAACAATATGAAATAAAAAGGGAAATAATAAGTTAATCATTCAAACACAGAGTATAATCTACCAATAATAAACTACTCGCCCTTTTGACATCACAAAAACCAGGAAACAACAAAAACAAAAGACACAAATATAGAACAAACATCATAAAGAAAAGATATAAAAATTGTACAAACACAAGGAATAAAAATACAGACTAGACTAAAACTATTAATAGACCTGATCAGATGGAGGAGTGGTGGTGGTGGTTGGAATAATTGATAAATTGAAGCAAACTGCTCTCTAAGTCAATCCATGTTATTGTCATGCTATTGGAACTACTATGCTACATACTTATCAAAATGATCCAAATCATTGTCATGATGATGTTGCTACTTTGCTATGTAGGTGTCAAAATGAGTCTCCCACTAGTTAAACCTTTGAACCAGCATATCATACTAAGACGACCTATGGATAAAGGCTAGTTCTAGAACTAGTGCTCTTGTTGGACCACCCTCTACTACCTTTGAGTCAGAATCCACATAGTGAATATTATAGTAACGATCGCATTGAACGTTGTGGAAGGAGCTATTTGAATAAAAAAATTTGAAGATGATCTAGTGATGTAGGGAATTGCAAGTTGTATTTGAATTCAAGGATGAAATCAATTATGTGAGCTAAGGTTAGATTTAGCTTTCTTTAATGACTAAGATCTAAAATGTAAGTTAGATTCTCATGATATTAAATGATTAGATCAATTACATTGAATTCTATCTTGTCCATTATAAAGTAGGTAGTTATGGATAAAAGATGTGTGATGTTAGTTTGTTCCCCAACTTTTAGAATTATTTAGTTGCAAAGTATATGTTGGATGATTCTAGAATCATTCACTAAGGTATTTACATGATAGATGTGGCATCTAATATTTGATTCCCTTAGGGTAGTGTTTGCAAGGGTCCAATCATGGTTAGTGTTTGAAGCTACAAGGTAGCTTTTTTGCCTATTGTGGAAATGTGGAGGAATTCTTGAAAATCTTTGTTGGTAATTTTGACAAGCCTCCTATTTATGTAAGAATGGAGGGTAGTACCCTCACTATTAATTTGGAGACTAGAAAAAATTCTGAAAAGAAGTTAGAAATTCAATAGGATGGAAAGCGCGAGAATGAACTAAAGGGTGGTGCAGGAGAACAGATAGAGAACCTGGATGTTTAAAACTTATTAGTTTATTATTTTAAAAGAGGTGATCCCAATAATTTTATACATATTTTAAGTGTCTTTATCTAGTGCTTTAGTAAATTTAATCTTCTTCACTCAATCCATTTTAAGAGGAAGAAAAAGGAGTTGGGTTTTCTACTTACTTCAAGAGGAAGCAAAAGGAGTTAGGTTCTTTGCCTGCTTCAGAAGGAAGCAAAAACATTGGGTTCTCTGCCTCACCGGTGTCGGTGGAAAGGAGTTTTTATATGGTCTTCTCCGCCTTGCTGTGGGGGTAAAGGAGAGACACTATGTTTAGTGAAATACCTAGAGGAGAGGCTCCAGGGAGTGGATGTTGGTCAAGTTAACCAAACCACTATAAAATCTGGTGTATTCTTTCTTATTGTACTTCCACATTTAATTTTCACACTTTAATTTCTGTGGTGATTGTTTGGTTGTGTTTGTGATTTTATTTGGAGAAATTTTTAAATACCAATTCATCCCCCCTCTTGGTTAGCCTTGGGACTAGTTCATAAGGGCTTAACATCTATGTTGAACTTTCATACATGATATAAGTTTTTTTGGTAATGGCTTTACATGGAATCAAGAAACTATGTGGCAATGTTTAAATCATATTATTTTTAATAATGATTGGATTTCTAAGTACCAAAAGACCCCACATTGATCATTCTCTAGAACACTCCATGATCACGCTCCTTTACTTTTAAGCATTTCTATGAAGGACAACTCTACTTCCTCTAGTTTTAGGTTTCAAAATATGTAGTTTTTTCTTGATTCTTCCTTTACTAATGTTTAAGATAAATGGCATGCTCCATTTTTCCCAATAGTAACTATTTTGTTATGATTAGGCTTTGGCTTAAGCTCAAACAACTAAAGAAAAATTTAAATTCGTGGAATAAATGTGTTTTTAAGAATTTATTTACTAACAATATGGAAACTGAGAAATAAGTTTATTTAGCTAATAATATTTATATGAATCTTCCTTAAGCGGAAAACATAGATCTTTTAAATAAGGTTAAGAACACCTTAGTTAAGCTTCAAGAATAAGAAGAAGCCTGTTGGAAACAACAAGCTGCTTGCAAGTTTTTAGGTGAGGGAGATAGAAACACTAAATTTTATCACAATATTACTAACCATAAAAAGTTACTAATTATATTTATAAGATTTCCACTCCTGAAGGTCAACATTTTAAGTCTCATGAGTTGGTTTATGATTCTTGTGTCAAGTATTTTAAGGAGGCTTTTGATAAAAACATTACTCCTGCTTTAGATTTGGATTTAATCTTTATTCAGTCTCTTGTGCCTGAAGAGGATAACATTATGATCACTAAAAAGCTATTTGATAATGAGATTTAGCAATTATTAAATAGATGAATATTGATTATGTAGTTGGGCCTGATGGTTCTACTACTAAGTTCTTTCAAAAAACTTGGCTTATCATCATAGAGGATTTAATTAATGTTGTTATTTGTTTCTTTAAATGTAATCATTACCCTATATTTTTAACCACGACTAATATTATTTTAATCTGTAAAAGTGATGTTACTAAGTTTTGGAGTGATTTTCGCCCAATTAGTCTTTGCTCCTTTTTTAACAATCTCATTGCCAAATTAAATATATCTAGAATTAGCTTTAATTCTTTCTAATATCATCTCTCTTGACCAAACTAGTTTTGTTAAATGGAATTGTATATTTGATAATGTTTTATTAGCTCAAGAGCATGTACATGATTTAGAGGCTAAAATTGCAGGTGGGAATGCCAATTTTAAGATGGATAATAATAAAGTATATGATAATTTGAATAAAGATTTTCTTTACAGCATGGTTCAGTCTTTTGGTTTCAATCAAGACTTTATTTGGATCATTAAGAATAATATTGAACATTGTTTTTTTCTCTATGATTATGAGTGGTAAAAATCATGGTCCTTTTTTCTCTAGTCATGGCCTTAGGCAAGGGGATCCTTTAGTTCCTGCTTAGTTTATTATAGCTGCTAAATTTCTCTCTATAGGTCTTAATGATCTTTTTAGAAATCACCCCAATTTTCAGAATAATAATATTGGTCATTTTTTGGGTTCCCTTTTAAGTTTTGCTAATTTTTTTTATAATTTTTACTAATGCCTCAAAGAAAATACTGAAATAAATTTTTAATTTTCTTGGACTTTTTTATAGGGATGGTGGCTTGATTTTTAATCTTATGAAAAGTTGCTTTATCAATACTAAATCCATAACTCAACCAAGAATCTCTTCTATTCAGGATAAATATGTGCTTTTACATAGAAATTATCTCTTAAATGCTTAGGCACTTCTCTTTATAAAGGTAGAAAGAGATCTCATTAACTTGGGGTTATTTTCTCTAATGTTCATAAAAAACTTTCTTCTTAGGATTTTAATTTTCTCTCTTATGGGGAAAGATTAGTGTTAATTAAAAGTGTTCCTTGCTACATTCCTATATAATTATTTCACTCTTTATCTCCGACCAATAGTACATGTATTAGACTTGAAAAGATATAATCATACAATACGATTTAAACCCATTCTGTATGATATGTAAATCCTTTTGTTCGTACAGGATGATTGCTAGCATGACAAAAACTCAACTCTGTACATCATATGGTATGAACCACATTGTACATTACAATTAATTCAAAATTAAAGGATCATCTGGTATGATGCTGGGACGACCAAAAATAGCCTCGGTTGATCATACAATATAAATCGGGTCGTACTGTATGATAACCAATCAAAAATTAACACTTAATTTATGTACTAATCATGGGTTTAATTTAAGTTTAGTATTTTAAAAATATTGTACCATATGGTATCATCATTATACAGTACGATCAATTCAAATTTTTGTATTAAGCACTTACTTAAATTAATCTAGCAGCTAGTGTTTTTAATTAGAAACACATTGTACAGTACGATATGAAAGTTCATTAGGGATGTTAAGCCCTTATGAACTAGCCCAAGGCAACCAAGAGGGGGGGGGGAGGTAAATTGGTATTTTAAAAAATCTTTCAATCAAAAACACAAACTCAAACTAAACTAAAATTCATCATAGGGAAATTTAAAGTGAGAAAATTAAATGCAGAAAAAGGAGTAATGAAAAACATACAAATTTATAGTGGTTCGGTCAACTCGACCTATGTCCACTCCCAGAGGTGCCCTTCGAGTAATGCACTAAACTCAGTGACTCTCCTTTTTCTACCACACAAATTCGAAGAATCCTTTACAAACCTCCTTTCCACCAACATCAGTGAGGTAAAGAACCATACTCCTTTTGCTTTCTCCTGAAGCAGGCAGAGAACCTTGATCGATTGCTGAATTAGATCTCTCTTGAACCTCCAAGAACAAGGGATATCAGAGAAGATGACTTGGATCCTTACTTGGAGCAACCTTTGTGAAACCCCTCACAAACTCCCCCACATAAAATCCTCTCTCTCTCCCTTTCTGACCCTCTCCTCTAGGCTCTCTCAAATCAAGACATCAGCAAAATATGATCTCTTAGATTGAATAAGAGGTCTTAAATAAAAGACCTTCGGATAGCTCTTAATTACAACAAACCAACATTATCATCTAAGATGATATAAATTTTGTCTTGTATGATCAGTACTCTATTAAGCTCAATCAGCCAGGATAACTTAGGATGATCAAAAGGTTTTTGTTCATATCATCTAGGACGATAGGATATCATCCTATACAATTAATACAAGTTGTTAAATATTATCCAAAACATAGCCCTGAATGGATGTCAGGATAATGGATAAATAACCTGATTGTCTAGGCCAATCTTGCGATCATCCTAGATAATTAGTTTAATTCAGTGCATATCATCCTGAGGATCACCCTTAATAGAAGTTGGCTGATATTTGATCATCCAGGAATAACTAAGGTTTTTGAACTGATCGTCTCGACTGATCTTGAGATCATTCAGGCCGATCATGAGATCGTTCAGGAAGATATAATTGAGAAATCAACCTTAATTTCTTTTATTAATTACCAAATTAATTTAGGCATAATTATACTGTATCGTCCAGGATGATGTCCAAAAATAAAAGCTACCTAAATAGATCTGGAGGCTAATTCTTTTTGATTTGAGCCTATCATCGCAGCCGATATGAATATTATCCAGGACGATGTGCTTAATGACAACTGCCTTAACCAAGATGCCCTAATTAGGGTTTCTATTTTTAATTAATCATTTAGGCCAATTTATGGATCATCCTTGATGATGTGACCAAAAATAGTAAACTCTAAAAACAGTCAAGACTTTTCTCAAAATTATATTCCCTAAAAATAGATTCTTAATAATCTCCCCCTTTTTTATGATGGAAAACAAACAATCAAAAATGAAAATAACTTCAAACACTATTCAAACAAAAAAATGAAAACAACTTCAAACACTACTCCCCCTTTCAAAATCATAAAAAGGAGGAGGAAAAAAAACCATAAAAGAAAAAAAAGTAGAAAATGAAGAACAAAAACAATTTTTTTTTTTTAATTAAAGCATGAGTATGACATAGTCTCCATGTGATTAATTTTAAAGACTTATAAGACCAATGAGTTAACATCATTGGAATCCCGAAATGGTAGAATATCTGATCCTGTTAACTCTAGCTCGGACTTTTCTAAGGGAAAAATTATCTTTTGAAATAAAAAGATCTAACTCAGAAAAACCAATTAGATAAAAAAAAGAGAACCATTCAAGACTTGTAATCTAAGTTTATGGATTAAACTTTTGATGATAGCAAACAATCATAATTGTCTGCGACTGCCTTGCCTACTAACTTTTCATGACCACAGGATCGAGACTGCAAGCTAAACTAGCTCAAGATTGGGTAGATTAGGTCTGAGTCAATCTATTATGTACTTTATTCTTTTCTTGAATCAAATATAATCCTTATGGTGCCTAATGCTAAGTAACCTTGTACACACACCTTAGGAATTTTTCTGACTATTTCTTAGAGTTAACTATTTTTAATAACATCAGCCGGGACAATATTCATATCGGCCTGGACACCCGGTTCAAAAATAGAAACCCTAATTAGGGCATCCTAGTTAAGGTAGTCATCATTAAGCACATCATCCTAGACGATCCCAATATCGTCCAGGACGATAGACTCAAATCTGAAAGAATCAGCCGCTAGAACTATTTAGGTAAGATTTATTTTTGTACATTGGCCAGACCAATCCATTACATTAGCCTTGATGATTTTATATAATTATTCCTAAATTATTCTAGTAATTAAGGAAAGTAATTAAGGCTTGATTAATATGATCACATTGTCCTGACGATTGTAGGATTATTCGGGCTGATCAGTTCAAAAATCCTTGTTTTCTCCTAGACGATCAAACATCGGCCAGCTCTTTTCCGAGCAATATTATGGACAATTTTCCTCAGTTTACTAATCATCGGGGACGATCGTGAGATCGGCCAGAATGATCAAGCTAATTTTGGATCATCCAGACCTCCTTTCTGAGTGATTGTCTGGCCGATATTCTGTGATTTAAACTAATCATATAGAATGATATGTTATCATCCTGGATGATATGAACAAAATTTCTTTTGATCATCCTATGTTGTTCAGGCTAATTAAGCTAATTTGTACTGATCGTACAAGACAATAGAAATATTATCCTGGATGATAATGTCAGTTCGTGAAATTCTGTTTAAAGGACCTGAATTTTCTCATAAAAAAGAACTTTAGCTGCTGTATTGACCTGAGAGAGCCAAGAGGAGAGGGAGAGAGAGGGAGGAACTTATGAGGGGGAGTTTGTGAGAGGGATTCACAATGGTTGATCCAAGCAAAGTTTCAAGGCATCTTCTCCAGTTTTTTCCCTTCATCCTTGGGGGTTCAAGGGAGGTAAGCTTTAATAATTGGTCATGATTCTTTGCTTGCTTCAGGAGGAAGCAAAATGAGTTGGGTTCTCTGCCTAGTTCAGAAGGAAGCAAAAGGAGTTGGGTTCTCTACCTCGCTGGGAGTTGGTGGAAAGGAGTTTTTATGAGAGCTTCTTCTCCTTCCTGTGGGAGCAAAAGGAGAGACACTTAGTTAGTTCAATACTTGGAGGTTGCCTCCAAGGAGTGGACATAGGTCAAGGTTTGACCGAACCACAATAAATCTGGTGTGATCCTTCTTTGTTTTATTTCTGCATTTATTTTTCTGCACGTTGATTTCTTTGTGGTGGATTTTGGTTTGGCTTTTTTAGTGCAATTTTTTTTTAAACACCAATTCACCCCCCTCTTGGTTAGCCTCAGGCTAGTTCTTAAGGGCTTAACATCACTAATAAACTTTCAAGTGGTATCAGAACGAGATTCATAAAAACTAAGTTTGAAAACTTTTTGAATTATGATCCATGGCTAACAATGGTAATCTTAATGCAATAGAAGGATATTCTATAACACAACCACCTTTGTTTGATAATCTTCCTTTTGATTTTTGAAAAACTTGCATATCTACTTTTTTATAATCGATTGATTATCATATGAGGATGCTTATTAAAGAAGGATATTCTCCACCTTCTTGTAAACTTAATGGAATTAAAACTGAAGTACCTTTTATAGAATGGACTTTTGATGAAAGAGATTTAGCTCAATTTAATGCAAAGTGTTTGAACTACTTTTTTTATTCTTTAAACTCTGAAGATTACATACGTGTTTCTACTTGCATAACTAGTAAAGAGATTTGGGATAAATTGTGTATCACCAATGAAGGCACTAATGAAGTTAAGCAATCTCATTTGAATATTTTATTGCATGATTATGAACTTTTTCGTATGAAACCTAATGAAATGATTCTGAAATATATACAAGGTTTACTCAGATTGTTACTTCATTGCATATATTAGGAAGAGAACTTACTAACTATGAAAAAGTGAACAAAATTTTAAGATGTTTGTCTTTCTCTTTTGATGCTAAAATCACTACAATTTTTGAATCTAAAGAATTAAATACCTATTCGATCGATAACTTACTTGGTTCACTCATTGCTTATGAAGAAGGGGTGAACCAAAGAAATCTTGATACATGTGAGAGGAATAAGGAGAAAATGATGGCACTTAAGGAGAACGACTCGGACACTGACTCATCCAGGTCTAAAAATGATGATGTTGCCTTAATCACGTAGCAATTTAAGAGCTTTCTATGGAAGAAGCACAAGAATCATTAGAAGTGGAATAAATGTAAGCGTAATAAAAAAATTTCAAGAATTCTAATGATACAATTTGTTTTTTAATGCAGGAAGTCAGGACATGTTAAAACTGGTTGCCCGACACTCAAGTCTCACACAAGAAAGGAAGTCAAGTCCAAGAAGAACAAGAAGAGATTCTAAAAGGCGTTCTGGGCGGATTCTACATCAGACTCCTCTGAGAATGAACCTGAAGAGGAGACAACAAACTTATGCTTAATGGCAGACAATAATCTTTGTCAAAGTGACAAAGAAGAGGTTTGTGAACCAACTTATGATCAATTATTTGAAATTTGTGATCACATGCTTGCATCATATAAAAAACTCAAGAAACCTCATGCTAGTTTGAAATTAGAATTTTTAAATTTATAAAACGAGCATGAAATTCTTCTTAAAGATCATTATATAATTGATACTAATCACATGGCTTTACTTGATGAGTTTGATGCATTAAATAAAAAACATGCTGATTTATCTGATGCTCATAATTCTTTAAAATCATCCCATGCCTATTTAGAAAAAAAATATATAAAAAATTAGAAAGTCTAAAAGCTTTTGAAAATAAAAACCCTTCATTTCATGCATCACACAAAAAGCATCACCATAAATTAGTGCATCTTTTTCCTAGAATTTGATGTTTTTGATGTGGCATGCTAGGATACATAGCACACACTTGCATCATTCACCATAGTTCACATTGGGTCTGGAGTCCCAAGTTACATGATTCATAGGATGCATTGTATTCTACTTTCCATAAGATGGATCCCAAACATGTTTGAGTTCCTATATCTGACATTTGATAATTTTGTAGGCAAGATCTCACAAAAGGCCTCGTGAGAGCATGTGGTACCTGAACAGCGGATGGTCTCGAAATATGACTGACGATGCCAATCAATTCATTTTGCTTGAGACCAGGACAGGCGGCAAGGTGACTCTTGGAGACAACACCTACATAAAGGTGGCAGGTTCGGGTATAATTGGTAACTCCAAGAACCTTTTGATTGAAAATGTTTTTCTTGTAGATTGACTAAAAAATAACTTGCCCAGCATCAGTTAGCTTTGCGACAAGGGCTTCATCATAAATTTTTTGGCAAATTCATGCATTATCAGCTTAAATAATAATAATATTTTGTAGGGAAAGTGGATCAACAACGTTTACATGCTTGATTTAAATAAAATTGAATGTGCTGCTTCATTTTGCGTAAAAACTACTGTTGATGATTCATGGTGATGGCATAGGAGATTATGTCATGCTAGTATGAAAACCCTTAGGAAAGTGACCCAAAAAGAACTAGTTAGAGGTTTCCCCAAGCTTAAGTTTTCATAAGACCACCTTTGTAATGCCGGTCAATTAGGAAAGCAAGTCCACTCTACTCATTAAGGACATTAGCACCTATATACCTTTAGAAGTCCTTCACATGAATTTGTTTGAACCCATTAGCACTACCAGCTTGTGAGGGAAAGTCTATGGTTCTGTGATTGTTAATGACTACTCGAGGTTTACTTGGATTAGATTTTTGTCACACAAAAATGAGTCTTTTGATGAGTTTAGAGCCTTCTTCACTTGGATTTACAAAAAGCTAGGTTATGAGATCTTGACCATCCATATTTACCATGTTAAAGGGTTTGAAAATGAGAGATTTGGAGATTTTTATAAGGACAAGGGGATTAGCCACAACTTCTCAGCTCCTAGGACCCCTTAGCAGAATGGGGTAGCTGAAAGGAAGAATCGGACCTTAGTGGAAGCCACTAGAGCCATGCTGACTGAGTATTCACTCCCAAAATACTTTGGGGCTGAAGCGGTTAACACAACTTGTTATGTGTTGAATAAGGTGAATGTTAGAGCCAAATTAGATAAGACACTCTATGAGATCGTTAAGGGTAGGACTCCCAATCTTTCCCACCTTCATATCTTTGGTTGTAAGAATTTCATTCACAATAATGGGAAGTCTCACTTAGGAAAATTTGACCCAAAATCTGATGGAGTGTTCTTAGGATATTCTAGTGTTGGGAAGTCTTTTAGGGTATTTATAAGAGAACTTTGGTGGTGGAGGAAACTACTCATGTAGTGTTTGATGAGTCTGATCCTAGACAGCCTAGAGTTGACGATGATGATGATGTTGGAAAGATTACCTCTGGAGTCAAAAATTTAAAGAAGAAGGTAGAGCACAAGAACCCTGAAGGAGTAGGAAATGTTACCCAAGGAGTAAAAAACGTATGTCTGGAGGAAAGTGTTGAACCTTCACACACTTTGCCTAGAGATTGGAGATACTCTTCGAGTCACCCTAAAGATCTGATCTTAAGAGACCCTTCTGGAGTTAAGACTAGACATGGACTTAGGAAGGAAGTGAACCACTCTGCTTTATCTCAATGATTGAACCCACCAACATAAACCAAGCCCTTTTTTATGAGTTTTGGATCTTAGCCATGCAGGAGGAGTTGAACCAATTTGTTAGGAATGATATTTGGGAGCTTGTAGAAAGACCTAATGAATAAAGTGTAGTTGGAATCAAGTGGGTCTGTAAGAATAAGGTGAATGATTCTGGAGTGGTGGTTAGGAATAAGGCAAGATTAGTTGCGAAGGGGTATAACCAAATAGATGGAATATATTATGAGGAGAATTTTTCCCCTGAGCTAGATAGGAAGCCATTAGAGAGCTATTCGCCTTTGCCTGTTATAAGGGATTTAAGCTTTTCCAAATGGACGTTAAGAGTACCTTTTTAAATGGGAAAATAAAAGAGGATGTGTTTTTAGAACAACCCCTAGGTTTTGAAAGTTCCCAATTTCCAAATCATGTTTTTAAATTAAAAAGGGCCTTATATGGATTAAAGCAGGCAACTAGAGCTTGGTTTGAGAGGCTTAGCATATTCTTACTAGAAAGGGAGTTTGTTATGGGGAGCGTAGACACCACCCTATTTCAGAGGAAAGTAGGAGATGATTTACTCATTGTTCAGATCATGTTGATGATATACTTTTTGGATCATGTAATAAAAGGCTATGTGTCAATTTTTCTAATATAATGAGTAAGGAGTTTGAGATGAGTTTGATGGGAGAGTTGTCCTACTTTTTGGTGTTTAGTATAAAATAAATGGATCATGGAACCTTTCTGAATCAATCAAAATATATAAAGGACATCTTAAAGAAGTATGAAATGAATAAAGCCAGGCTAATTAATACTCCCATGTCCTCAGGAATTCAGTTGGACAAAGACCCAAATGAAAAATTAGTTGATCAAAAGTAGTACAGAGGGATGATTGGATCTCTACTTTACCTGACTGCTAGCAGAACCGATATAATATTCAGCATTTGTCTTTGTGCTAGATTTCAAGTTGATCCTAAGGAATCCCACCTGATTGCAGTTAAGAAAATTCTTAGATACCTTTTAGGGACCCAAAATTTAGGAATCTGGTACACCATGCACAACACTTCTTTTTGGATTACTGAATATTATGATTCTGATTTTGCAGGATGTAAGATGGATTGAAAAAGCACTTCTAGAACTTGTCAATTCATAGGACAATCTTTAGTCTCTTGTTCTAGTAAAAAGCAAAACTCTGTTGCTCTTTCCATTGTTGAGGCCGAGTACACTGCTTTAGGAAGTTGTGTAGCCCAAGTCCTTGGGTTAAAATAACAAGTACTGGATTTAGGATTACGTGTAGGCACCATCTTAGTTCTTTGTGACAACACTAGTACCATCTGCATTTTTAAGAATCCTATCCAACATTCAAGGACTAAGTACATTGACATAAGACATCACTTTTTTAGAGATCATGTGACTAAGGGAGACATTGAGTTATACCATGTGGTGACTGAGAATCAACTGGCTGACATATTTACTAAACCACTAACCTTCGACACTTTTAGCACTTTAAGGATCAGATTGGGTGTGATTGACATTAATGTATGAACTTGATCTCTACTAATTTTTTATCTATTATAAGCTGATTATTTTGCTTTATCTTTTGTTAGTTTTGTTGTTGTTGTTATTTTTTTTTGTTCTCTTTGCTTTTGGTACTTTATTTTTTCATATGCCTTAATTTGTTTTTTCTAAATCATCGTTGAATTGACATTGTATGCCCTGTTTTTGTCTTTTTAAAAACACGGTTGATTGTACCTCTTTCTCTAACCTATTTTGGTGGTGAAATTTTCTTTTCTAAACAAAAGTCTATCTCAAATTAACAACTGGATTTTGCAAGTGAGATCTTTTCAACCTTGCTACAGTAATCAAGCTTATATTTTAATAGTCAAAGCCTTTATGTTATTTCAAGATTTCTTATTATCCTGTCAATGCATCTCTCATATGATTTTTTATTCTATTTTGTGGTTTGTTCTTCCCTATATTAGAGAGTGAGTTTTTCTTCTCTAATATTTGGAAGATATACTCACAACTAAGAATACTTAAGAGTTTTTGAAAAAGAATCTAGCTTGCAAAAATAATAAAAAAAAGTGGGCAATGATGTCAAAAGCAAAAGATGCGCAATGTCGCCAAATTAAAAAAAAAAATACACAAAGTGTATCAAAAATCAAAAGATGCGCAAATTGCGCCATTTAATGGATAAGAGGCATAAAATGAGCCCATCAAAAAGCAAGCTATCTTCCTTTCTTCTAACTCTTAAAACTTAGAAGATTTTATGTATCACTTGAGATTTTCAAGGACTTGATTTCAAATTTTACGATTGTAACATACTACTTAGATATACTATTCTCTAAGATATTTTTCTGAAACCAAGTCTTGATCGGATCTCTTTTTCTTATCAAATTGATTTTTTCTGAGTTAGGCCTTTTAATTTCAAAAGACAATTTTACCCTAAAAAAGTCTGGGCTTAGGGTTAACATGATCGAATATTTTATCATTTTTTGGATTTTTGATGTTGTTAACTCATTAACTTACAAGTTTTTAAAATTAATCACATGGAAGACTATATCATGTTTATGCCTTGATTTAAAAAAAAAAAACTTTATTTCTTCGCTAGTTTTTTTGTAGTTTGTTATTTTAGTTTCTGTTCTATTTTTGTTTCTATTTTTGTTTCTATTTTGTTATTTCTCCCTCCTTTTTATGATGTCAAAAGGGGGAGTAGTCTACTGTACCATGTACTTTGATTCTGAAATTTAGTAAACTAATTTTTTGTTACACTGCTTCCATTAAACTGTCAAAACTACTTACACTTTTCTGATTATGTTTGCCATCATCAAGAAGGGGAAGATTGTTACATATCTAAGTTTATGGGTTAGAATTTTGATGATATCAAACATTCATAATTTTGTACAACTGCCTTGCCTACTAAGTTTTCAGGACCACAGGATAGAGACTACAAGCTAAACTAGCTCAAAATTGGGTAGATTAGGTATGAGTCAATATATTATGTACTTTTTTACTTTCTTGAGTCAAATGTAATCCTCATGGTGCCTAACGCTAAGTAACCTTGCACACACACCATGGGAATTTTTCTGGATGTTTCTTAAAATTTAATATTTTTGGTTACATCGGCCGAGACGATATTCAAATCTGCCTAGACGATCAGTTCAAAACAAAAAAACCCTAATTAAGGCATCCCGGTTAAGGCAGCCGTCGTTAAGCACATCGTCCTAGACGATCCCTGTATCAGCCAGGATGATAGGCTCAAATCAGAAAGAATCACCCTCAGATCTATTTAGATAAGATTTTTTTTTGGATATCGACCAGGCCGATCCATTACATCATCCTGGATAATTTTACACAATTATTCCTAAGTTAAGCTGGTAATTAAAGAAAGCAATTAAGGCTTGATTGATACGATCACATCGTCCTAGACGATCATAGGATCATCCGGGCCGATCAGTTCAAAAATCCTTGGTTGCTCCTGGATGATCAAATATCGGCCAGCTCCTTTTAAAGCGATGCTCTGGATAATTATCCTCGATTTTGAACTAATAATCCAATACGATTGTGAGATTGGCCCAAATGATCAAGCTAATTTTGGATCGTCCGGACCTCCTTTCCGAGCGATTGTCTGGCCGATATTCTATGATTTGAACTAATCATACAGGATGATATGTTATCATTCTGGATGATGTGAACAAAATTTCTTTTGAACATCTCATATCGTCTAGGCTGATTAAGCTTAATTTGGACTGATCGTACATGACGATAATGTTGGTTCTTGAAATTCTATTTAAAGGAACCAATTTTTCTCATGCGAAAAGACCTTTAGTTTCTCTCTTAACCTGAGAGAGCTAAGAGGAGAGGGAGAGAGAGGGAGTGAGGGAGATTAACTTGTGAGGGGGGGTTTGTGAAAGGAATTCACAAAGGTTGCTCCAAGAAAGGTTCCAAGGCATCTTCTCTAGTCTTTGCCCTTCATCCTTGGGGGTTCAAGCGAGGTAAGCTTTAGCAATTGGTCGAGGTTCTTTTCCTGCTTAAGGAGGAAGCAGAAAGAGTTGGGTTCTGTGCTTCACTGGGGGTTGGCAGAAAGGAGTTTTTTTTAGGGCTTCTCCGCTTTGTTGTGGGAGCAAAAGGAGAGACACTTAGTTAGTGCAATACTCGGAGGGTGCCGCCAAGTAGTGGACGTAGGTCAAGGTCTGACCGAACCACTATAAATCCGGTGTGATCCTACTTTGTTTTATTTCCTTATTTATTTTTCTGCACGTTGATTTCTTTGTCGTGGATTTTGGTTTGGCTTTTTTATTGCAAAAAGTTTTTTAAAATACCAATTCACCCCCCTCTTGGTTAGCCTCGTGCTAGTTCTTAAGGGCTTAACATCCCTAACAAACTTTTAATGGCACAGTCTCCATGTGATTAATTTTAAATACTTATAAGACAACTGTGTTAACATCGTTAGAATCCCAAAATTGTAGAATATATGATCTTGTTAACTCTAGCTCGGACTTCTCTTAGGGCAAACTTGTCTTTTAAAATCAAAAGACCTAACTCAAAAACACCAATTAGATAAGAAAAAGAGATCTGTTAAAGACTTATTTTTAGAAAAATATCTTATAAAATAATGTATTAAAGTAATTTGTCATAATCATAATATTTAAAATCAAGCCTTTTAAAAATATCAAGTGACACTTAAATTCTTCTAAGATTTAAAAAATTTGAAAGAAAAGAAAACTTGCTTTTAGTGGTCTCATTTTATATCTCTTATCAATTAATTAGCACTCTTTATGCATCTTTTTATTTTTAATACACTTTGTGTGTGTTTGTGTGTGTGTGTTAATTTAGCATTATTAGCCACTTTGTTTTATTTATTTTTTTCAAGCTAGATCCCTTTTTACAAAATTGTTAAATATTCTCAATTGAGATTATATCTTCTAGCCATTAGAGAAGAAAAACTCACTATCTAATATAAGAAAAAATGAGTTATAAAATAGAATAAAAATTATATGATAAATACAATGACAAGATTTTGAAAAAACTTAAGGTAATATAAAAACTTTGAATATTACATATATAGGATAGACTACTGTAGCAAGATTAAAAAGATCTCAATCACAATGTGCAGTTGTTAATTTGAGATAGACTTTTGTTTAAAAAAGAAAATTACACCACTAAAAGAGGTTAGAGGAAGAGAAATAATCAACGATGTTTTCTCCCTTTATCAGATTAAGAGATATAAATATTAATTACAAATTTTTAGAAAATAAAAACATTATATAAAATATTATTTTAGTAGTGATCACAAAAGAAGAAAAACTAAAATAACAGAAATAAAATAAAGAAGATAAACAAAAACTAATAAAAAAGTAAAGTAAGTAAAGTGAAATAAAAACAAAAGAGCAACAAAATAGAAGATTCAGAAATCAGTAAACAACAAGTTCATGCATTTATGTCAATCACACCCATTATGGTCCTTAAGGTGCGGAAAGTGTCAAACGCTAGTGATTTATTAAAGATGTCATCCAACTGATTCTTAGTTGCCACATGGTGTAACTCAATATCTCCTTTGTTCACATGGTCTCTAATTAAGCGATACCTTACATAATTATGTCTGGTCCTTGAATGTTGGATAGGATTCTTAGAAATGCATATTACACTATTGTTGTCATAAAGGATCAAAATTGTGCCTACAAATAATCCTAAATCTAGAACTTGCTGCTTCAACCAAAGGACATGGGCCACATAACTCCCTAAAGCAATGTACTCAACTTCAGTAGTGGAAAGTGCAACAAAGTTTAGCTTTCTACTAGACTAGGAGACTAAAAATTGTCCTATGAATTGGAAAGTTGCAGAAGTGCTCTTTCTATCTACCCTACATCCTACAAAATTAGAATCAGAAAATTCAATAATCTTAAAAGAAGTGTTATTTCTAGGATACTAGATTCCTAAGTTTTGGGTCCCCAAAAGATATCTAAGAATTCTTGTAACTATAGTCATATTTGATTCTTTAGGGTCGGCTTGAAATCTATCACCGAGACAAATACTAAATATTATATCAGGTCGGCTAGTAGTTAGGTAAAATAAGGATCCAATCATCCCTTTATACTTCTTTTGATTAATTAATTTTCCATTTGTGTCCTTGTCCATCGAAACACTGGAGGTCATGGAAGTATTAATTGTCTTAGTTTTATCCATTTAATATTTCTCCAAGATGTCCTTTATGTACTTTGATTTATTTAGAAAGGTTCCATCATCTAGTTAACTTATGCTAAATCCCAAAAAGTAGGACAACTCTCCTATCATACTCATCTCAAATTCCTTACTCATTTTTTTAGAAAAATTATCTCATGGCCTTTTATCAGAAGATCCAAAAAGTATATCTTCGATATAGATCTAAACAATGAGTAATTCATATCCTGCTTTCCTAAAAAAAGGGTGGTGTCTACGCTCCCATTAACAAACTCCCTTTCTAGTATGAATGTTTTAAGCCTCTCATACCAAGCTCTTGGTGACTGCTTTAATCCATACAAGGCCTTTTTTAATTTGAAAACATGATTTGGAAATTAGGAACTCTCAAGCCTGAGTGTTTCTCTACAAATACATCCTCTTTTTTACCCCATTTAAAAAGGCACTCTTAATGCCTATTTGGAAAATCTTAAATCCCTTATAACAGGAAAATGCTAGTAGCATTCTAATGGCTTCCATTCTAGCTATAAGGGCAAAGGTCTCCTTAAAATTAATCCCTTCTATTTGATTGTACCTCTTAGCCACCAATCTTGCCTTATTCCTAACCACCACAGCAGAATCATTCATTTTATTCTTAAAGATCCATTGGGTTCCAACTACACTTTATCCCTTTTGTCTTTCAACAAGCTCCCAAACATTATTTATAACAAATTGATTTAATTCCACTTACGTGGCTAAGATCCAAAACTCATCATAAATGGCTTAAATGATGTTGGTGGGTTCAATCATCGAGATAAAGGCAGAGTGGTTCACTTCCTTCTTAAGTCCATGTCTGTCCTAAAACCTTCCAAAGGGTCTCCTATGAATAGTTCTTTAGAATAACTTGAAGAAAATCTCTAGTCTCTAGGCAATATGTATGTAGGTTCAACCCTTTCCTCCATATTTGCATTTTATATTCCTTTGGTAATCTCACCTAATCCTTCAATATTTTTGGGCTCTACTCTCTTCTCCAAATTTTCAGCTCATGTGGTAATCTCTCTAACTTTATCTTCTTCCTCAACTCTAGACTTCTTAGAATTAGATTCATCAAACACTACATGAGTAGTTTCCTTCACCCCCAATATCCTCTTATTAAACACCGTAAAGGATTTCCCAATACTTGAATATCTTAAGAACACTCCATCAGATTTTGGGTCAAATTTTCCTAAGTGTGACTTACCATTGTTAAGAATAAAAACCTTGCAACCAAAGACATGGAGGTGGGAAAGGTTGGGTTTCCTTTCATTAAGGATCTCATATGGTGTCTTATCAAGTTTGACTCTAACATTCACCCTATTCAACACATAATAAGCTGTGTTTACCACTTCAGCCCAAAAGTACTTTAGAATTAAATACTCAACAAGTATGGCTCTAGCAGCTTCAACTAAGGTTTGGTTCTTTCTTTCAGCTCTCCCATTCTACTAAGGGGTCCTAGGAGCTCAGAACTTGTGAATAATAACCTTATCCTCAAAGAAGTCTCCAAATTTCTCATTTTTTAACTCTCCCCCATGGTCACTATGAATGGTCAAAATTTTATAACTTAGCTTTTTCTGAATCCAAGTAAAGAAGGATTTAAACTAATTAAAAGACTCATTCTTATGTGACAGAAATCTAATCCAAGTAAACCTCGAGTAGTCATCCGTCATCACAAAATAATATACCTTCCCCCATAAGCAAGCAGTGTTAATGGGTCCAAATAAATTCATGTGAAGGACTTCTAATGGTCTAGTGGTGTTAATGTCCTTAAAGGAGTGAAAAGAGGATTGTTTTTTTTCTCCCTTGTTGGCAGGCATCACAAAGTGTTCTTTAAAGAATTTAGGCTTGGGGACACCTCTAACTAGGTCTTTCTAGGTCACTCTCTTAAGGGTTTTCATACTAGCATGACATAATCTCTTTTGCCACAATCATGAATCATTAATAATAATTTTTAAGAAAAATGAAGCAGCACATTCAATATTAGTTAAGTCAAGCTTGTAAATAATGTTGATTTGCTTTCTCTATAAAATAGTGTATTATTTAAGCTTATAATGCAAGTATTTGCCAAGAATTTTATGATGAATCCCTTATGATAAAGCTGACTGATGCTAAGAAAGTTGTGTTTCAGTCCATCAACAAGAAAAATATTTTCAATCAAAAGGTTCATGGAGTTTCTGATTATACTTGCGCCCACCACTTTCCTGGTGGTGTTGTCTTCAAGAGTAACCCTGCCTCTAGCCTTAGCATCTCCAGTCTTGTGTCATGAGCATCTACTGTCCAGGTACCACATGCTCTCATGAGGTCTTTTATGAGAGTAATCCTATAAAATTATCAAATATCGGATTTAGGAACCCAAACATATTTGGGTCCCTTCTTTTTGAAAAAAGAATATAATGCATGTATGTTATGTTGTGAATCAAACAATTTGGGTCTCCACACCCAATATGTACTATGGTGAATAGTGAAAGTATGTGAGATGTGTCCTAACATGCTAGATAAAAACATCTAACCCCGGGAAAAGGGTTTACTAATCTGCTCGGGTAGTGATGCTTCCATTTAAAGTTATGTGATGCATGAAATGTTGTTTTATTAATTTCAAAAGTTTTAAGATTTTTTAATTTTTTAAACTCTTTTTCTAACTCAGCATGAGATTACTTCAAGAAATCATGTGCATCAGATAATTCAATATACTTTTTATTTAATGCATCAAATTTATTAAGTAGTGACATGTGATTGCTATCGATTGTAGAGTTATCGTTTAGTAAAATTTCATGCTCTTTTTACAAATTTAAATACTCTAATTTCAAACTAGCATGTGATTTATTAAGTTTCCAATATAATGCATGGATTTGTTAAGAAACTTCAAGTACTTGCTCGTAGGTTAGTTCACATACCTCTTCTTGGTCATTTTGACCAAGATGATAATCAGTCATCAAGCATAAGTTTGTTGTTTCCTCTTTAGCTTCAGTCTCAGAGGAGTCTGATGTAAAATCAGACTAGAAGGCCTTTTGGAACCTGTTCTTATCCTTTTTTAACTTGGGCTTCTGCTATTCCTTCTTCTTCTTTGAGTGAGCTTTAAGTGTAGGATAATCAGCTTTAATGTGTCTCGGCTTCCTGCATTCAAAATAGATCATGTCATTAAAATTCTTAAAATTTTTGCTACCCTAACCTTTATTCCACGTCTGATGGTTCTTATGCTTCTTCCTTAGAAAGCTTTTGAATTGCCTCATGATTAAGGCAACATCATCACTTTCAGACCTGGAAGAGTTAGTGTCCGTGTCGTTGGCCTTTAGCGCCACAGTTTTCGCCTTTCTTTTTTCACTTACATCAAGGTTTCTTTGATTCACCCCTTGCTCGTAAGTCATGAGTGATCCAAGTAAGTTATCAATCAAATAGGTATTCAAATCTTTAGATTCAAAAATTGCACTAATTTTAGCATCAAAGGAAGAAGTTAAACATCTCAAAATTTTATTAACATTTTCATAGTTATGAGCTCTTCCTAAAGCATGCAGTGAGGTGACAATTTGAGTAAATCTAGTATACCTGTCAGAAATTGATTCATTAGGTTTCATACAAAACATTTCATTGTCATGCAATAAAATAATAATAAGTGATAGATAATTTATCTCAAATTCTTTACCAGTAGCACAAGTTGAAACACACATGTAATCTTCAAATTTTAAAGCACAAAAAAAAGTTCAAACAATTTGCATTAAGTTGTGCTAAATCTCTATCATAAAGAGTCCATTTATTGAAAGGAAATGGAATAATAACAGTCAGAGGAGTATAATAATCTTTAACAAGCATCCACATGCGATACTCCATTGATTATAAAAACATAAACATGCGAGTTTTTCAAAAAAAAAAAATCAAACAAAGGTGGTCGGGAAATTAAAAAGCCTTCTATAGTATTACGATTATGGAAGTTAGCCATGGATCAAAATTCAAAAGTTTAAAAAACTTGATTTTATGAATCCCACTCTAATACCAGTAGAAAGTTCGTTAGGAATGTTAAGCCCTTATGAACTAGCCTAAGGCTAACCAAGAGGGGGGTGAATTGATATTTTAAAAAATCTTTAAATCAAAAACACAAGCTCAAACTAAACAAAAATTCACCATAAAGAAATTTAATTTGCAGAAATTAAATGCAGAAAAAACAGAAATAAAAATTTTTTTGGTGGTTTAGTCAACTCAACCTACGTCCACTCCTCAGAGGTGCCCTCCAAGTATTGCACTAAACTCAGTTACTCTCCTTTTTCTCCCTTAGTAAGGTGGAGAAGCCTTTACAAACCTCTTTTCCACCAACACCGGTGAGGCAAAGAACCCGACTCCTTTTGCTTCCTCTCGAAGCAGGCAGAGAACTTTATTCGATTGCTGAAGTAGATCTCTATCAAACCTCCAAGAATAAGGGATGACGATCAGAGAAGATGACTTGGATCCTTGATATGAATAACTTTTGTGAAACCCCTCATAAACTCCCCCTCACAAGATCCTCTCTCTCTCTCTCTCTCTCTCTCTCTCTCTCTCTCTCTCTCCCTTTCTCTCCCTCTCCTCTTAGCTCTCACAGGTCAAGATAGTAGACAAAGATGATCTCTTGGGCATAATAAGAGGTCTTAAATAGAAGAGCTTCAGAATAACTCTTAATTATAGCGAACTAATATTATCATCTAGGATGATATAAATATCATTTTGTACGATTAGTACAAATTAAGCTCAATCAGCAAGGATGATTTGAGAAGATGAGAAGGTTTTTATTTCATATTGCCCAGAATGATAGGATATCATACTATATGATTAGTACAATTCATTGAATATCATCCAGAAAATTGCCCTGAATGTATATTTGGATGATGGAAAATAACCTATTCATCAAGGCCGATCTTGCGATCATCCCGGATGATTAGTTTAATTCTGTGTATATCATCCAAAGCATCACTCTGAATTGAAGCTGGACAATGTTTGATCATCCATGAATAATTAAGGTATTTGATTTGATCATCAGGGCCAATCCTGAGATCATCACGAATGATATGATCGAGCAATCAAACCTTAATTACTTTCATGAATTACCAGATTAATTTAGGTATAATTATACTTCATTATCCATGACAATGTCCAAAAATAAAAGCTGCCTAAATAGATCTAGGAGCTAATTCTTTTTAATTTGAGCCGCTTATCTCAACTGATATGAATATCATCTAGGACGATGCGCCTAATGATGGCTACCTTAACCGGTATACCCTAAATAGGGTTTCAATTTTTAACTCATCGTTCAGGCTGATTTATGGATCATCCTGAATGATGTGAACAAAAATAGTAGACTCTAAAAACAGTCAGAAATTTTCTCTCTAGTATGTGTGTGCAAGGTAACTTAGCATAGGGAACCTCTTTGTTTATAATTGACTCAAGAAAAGGAACAGATTATAAACTAACTTAGACCTAGTCTACCCAATAGTAAGCTAGTTCAAATTATAGTTTGATCTTATGGACCTAAAATGTTAGTAGGCAAGGAAGTCATAGTGAAATAGAAATATTTAATATAATCAAAATTATATGCCCTGAAAATATATTCGTAACATAATATTCATCACACAGTATGACTTGTTCAGAAAGAGCCATTTGAGCCAGATCAGATCGTACAATATGATATAAACCCATAAAGTATAATCAATAGAGAAAAAATTTATTCATTTTTAAAACCCTCTCACCCTTTATGTGTGTATGGTTGCTCAGTCTTGCATATAATTTGTGGCTAAACTCAAGAAAAAGAAAAATAAAAATAAATGAAAAAATTATAATGATATAAATTCTAACACCTACTCTATCCATTCTTGAGTCTTCTCATTATGCTGAGTAACTTGTGATCTCCCTAAAGTGTTAGTACTCACAGATAAGAGCAAAAAAAATATTCAATGAATAGTAATTCAAACGACAATATTTGTCATCATCGAAATCTCAGACTATGTCATGGATTACAATGATCTCCCCCTTTTTTATGATGTCAAATAATGTTGGTAAAAAGCTATTTTGCAAGGCATTTTTTATATATTTTTTATTTTATTTTTTATTATTTTTAATTAACTAAAACATCATGAAATAAACAGGAATAGAAAAATGCATTTCATTGAACTTAAACATGAACAGGAAAGAAAACATAAGCAGGACATACTGACTATAATAAACTTCAGCCCCTTTTGACATCACCAAAAAGAGGAGTCACAAACGGCACTAAGAAAAATAACATTTAAAAGATACACGTCAGAAAGTAGGATCCTGATCAAGTGGAGGTGGAGTGGGTGGAAGTATTAGTGGATGGATGTGAATTGTTGATCAATTGAGGAAAAGCGTTCCCCAAAGCACCGCATGTCATCCATGTGTTATTGATGATGTTCTTGAATGTGAGTGTCAAGGTAGCTCTAGAGTTGGTATAATTGTTCGACCAAGTCATCGTGAGGGTAGGCTGGTGTAGGTCATCAAGGGGGTGCACGCCATCTTTATAGAATAAGGGTTCCTGCTAGAGCAGCTTCTCCTTCTTTTTCATCAAAGTATGGTTCTTTAAGCTCTTACCCCAGATGAAATAAAATATGGAAAGAGATATTCATATATAAGATTGGTAGATTATTGGGTTTACCAGGATAGGTTTATTGGTATTTATTTTGAATGATTTAAATTATAAGGTTGCAGAGGGCTAGACATTATTTTATATGGGTGGTAGTGAGGCGAATGAAGGTCATATTTTAGATATAATCAATATTTAAATATGCCTTATCAAATTTTATGTTTGAAATAATAAGGTTGGTAATGACTAATAAGATTGGGGTTATACGGATTCGGTCACCAGCTTTAGGTATAATTGAAGTGCAAAGGACGTGCTGAATAATTCGAGCATTTTGGGTTAAGGTTTGAATAAGAGGTTGGTGTTGATAGAAAGCTACATTCCTTAGGACTAAATTTGCGGTACTCCAGCTGAATTCATTTGAGAGGAAGGAATGAGCTCTAGGGCCTTCAGTACATATCCCAATGTCTTGTCTGCCTTAGTGATTTCTATACATTGTCGGTAGATAAAAGAGTTGAAGGTTATGGTTTTGATAATGAAGGTTAGGATGGCTAGGAGTTTAAATAAGAGTTCAGAGTTGTATGGGAAGGCCGGGGTAAGGATGAATTGAAGAGTGGTGGATGTGAATAGGTTCATTACCTTAAAATTTAGGGCAACTTGATTTAGCAACCGAGATAGTGTAATTTTGCATGCCTTGTATTTATGATAGGCTTCTTCATTTTGGGGAGTTAGGAAGCAGTCGTTGGGATGGTAAGAGGAAGATAAGCTTCCATTAACAAGACGATCGTGCTTGCTAGATCTTTACATTTCGTGAAGACAACTGATACCAATTCAGGAAAAGGAAGAGTGAGTGAAAAGAGCTTCAGATTCAGCCAATTTATAGACTTGTGGGCATATCATATGGTACGATCGTAGATCATATAGTATGAAGGGAAATAATGTCATCTAGAAAAACGGTTTGGAAAATGTGGTCAAAGCGTACAATATGATGGGTATAGTACATTACGATATGAAAGAATTTCGATCGTCTCAAAGGTCATCGGTACAACCTTTGACAAAAAGGTCATACAGTACGAATGGGTGTTCGTATAATATGAATATCCATTATATCATACCAAACCCCTTTAAGTTTTTCTCATCTATTTCACTGATGTGGATCGTATAGTATGAGTAGGAGATATCGTATAGTAAAATTTGCAATAATGTTGTACCAAACAAATTGAATAAATAGCCACCTATATTATATAGTATGATGTCTATCATACAATATGATCTAAAGAGATGAAATTGAGTATGGGTTATGATTTATGTAATTTGGAAATATCGTATGTTGCGAATCTAAGATTATGAAATAGACTTTTGATGATAGCAAACATTCATGTTTCACTACGACTACTTTGCCTACTAACTTTTCAGGACAACAAGATCAAATGCAGCTCAAGCCAGTTCAAGATCGGGTAGATTTAGATTGAGTCAAATCTGTACTTTTCCTTTCTTGAGTCAATTGTAAAAGTGGTTCCTGATGCTAAGTAACCTTGCACACACACACTTTTTCTGAATTTTTTCTATTTTGAGTACATCGCCTGGACGATGTTCCTATCGCCTAGGATGATTCAACTAAAAAATAGAAACCCTAATTAGGGCATCCTGGTTAAGAAGCCTTCATTAAGCAACTCATACTGGATGATACGTGTATCGGCCAGGATGATAGGCTCAAGTCAGAAAAAATTAGCCGCCATGATCAATTTAGGTATTCTTTATTTTAAGTTATCATCCCAAACGATCTCCATATCAGCCTGGACGATATAGCACAATTATGCCTAAATTAATCTGGCAATTATGAAAAGTAATTAAGGCTGATTGAAACGATCACATCGGCCAGACTGATCACAGAATCGGCTAGGAAGATATCCTGGACAATTGAAATCGGCCACTCTATTCAGGGCGATGTTCATGATGATTGTACTCGAATTTGAACTAATCGTCCAGGATGATATTGTATCGGCTTGGATGATGAAATTAATTTTCTTCTGATTGTCCTGAATCGTCCCAGCTGATTGATCTTATTTTGTACTGATCGGCCAGGATGATATTTATATCGGCCTGGATGATAAAGGTTGTTCTTGAAATTCTATTTAAATGACCAAAATTTTCTCATGTTAAAGACCTGAGTGCTACTGTCTTGACCTGAGAGAGCCTTGGGAGAGGGGGGGGGAGAGAGAGAGAGAGAGAGAGAGAGAGAGAGAGAGAGAGAGGAACTTATATGGGGGAGTTTGTGAGAGGGTTCAGAAAGGTTGTTCCAAGCAAGGTTCCAAGTCTTTGTCTCCATTCTTTGTCCTTCATCCTTGTCACAAAGGGCATAATACTTCAAAAAAGATCTAGGTTCTCTGCCCACTTCAGGAGGAAGCAAAAGAGTCGGTTCTCTACCACACTAGGGTTGGAGAAAAGGAGTCTGTTGTATAGGCTTCTCCGCCTAGCTATGGGAGCTAAAGGAGAGACACTTAGTTAGTGCAATACTCAGAGGGTGCCTCCGAGGAGTGGACGTAGGTCAAGGATTAACCGAACCACTATAAATCTGATGTGATCTTTCTTTGTATTGCTTCTGTGTTTATTTATTTTTGCATTTTGATTTCTGTGATGATTTAGTTTTAAGATTTGTTATGCTTTCCTAAAAGAAAAATTCTAAAATACTAATTCACCCCCCCCCCCTCTTGTTTAGCCTCGGGCTAGTTCTTAAGGGCTTAACATCCCTAATGAACTTTCAAGCTGTATCAAAGCGGGATTCATAAAAATAGAGTTTGAAATTTTTTGAATTTTTGATACATGGTTAACAATGGAAATTGTAATTCTACGGAAGGATATTATATTACCTGACCACTTTTGTTTGATAATATCCCTTTTGATTTTTAGAAAACTCGCATGTCTACGTTTTTACAATAAATTGATTATCGTATGTGGATGCTTATTACGGATGGTTATACACCTCCAACTGGAAAATTGAATGGCATTACTATTCCACTTCTTTTTATTGAATAAACTCTAGATGATAGGGATTTAGCATAATTAAATGCAAAATATTTGAACAATTTTTTCTGTGCGTTGAAATCGGAAGATTACATGCGTGTTTTCGCTTTCACCTAGTAAAGAAATTTGGGATAAATTATGTATCACCTATGATGGTACTAAAGAAGTCAAGCAATCCCGTTTTAATATTCTCTTGCATGATTACAAACTTTTTCGTATGAAACCTTCTGAATCAATTTCTGAAATATATACAAGGTTTACTTAGATTGTTACTTCATTGCATGCATTAGGAAGAGAACTTTCTAACTATGAAAAAATAAATAAAATTTTAAGATGTTTGCCTTCCTATTTTGATGCAAAAGTTACTGCAAGATCTGAATCTAAAGATTTAAATACATATTAGATTGATAACTTACTTGGTTCACTTATTGCTTACGGGCAAGGGGTGAACGAAAGAAATCTTGATGCAGGTGAAAGGAAGAAGGAGAAAATGGTGGCACTTAAGGCGAACGATTCGAACACTGACTTTTCCGGGTCTTAAAGCGATGATGTTGCTTTAATCATGAGGAAATTTAAGAGCTTTCTAAGGAAGAAGAACAAGAAACATCAAAAGTGGAATAAAGGTAAGGGAAGCAAAAACTTTAAGAATTCTAATGAAATAGTTTGCTTTGAATGCAGGAAGCCTGGGCACATTAAAGTTGATTGTCTTACGCTAAAGGCACACCCATGTAAGAAAAAGGGTGAGGGGAAACTAAACTTCAAAAAGTACAAGAGCAAGAAGAAATTCCAAAAGCCATTCTGGACAGATTCAGTATTAGATTCCTCTAAAACTAAACTTGAGGAGGAGACAACAAACTTGTGCTTAATGGCGGACACTAATCTTGATCAAAGTGACCAAGAAGAAGTATGTGAACTAACTTATGAGCAACTTCTTGAAGTTTCTAAAAAAATACATGCATCATATAGAAAACTTAAGAAAACCCATACAAGGCTAAAATTAGATTTTTTTAATTTACAAAAAGAGCATGAAAATCTTCTCAAAGACCATTCAACAATTAATTCAAATCACATGGATATACTTGATGAGTTTGATGCATTAAACAAAAACCATGCTGAGTTATCTAATTCTCATGATTCTTTAAAATTGTCCCATTCTGAGTTAGAAAAAGAATATAAAAATTAGAAAATTTAAAAACCTTTGAAAATAAAAAATCTTCATTTCATGCATCACATAAAAAGCATCACCATAGGAGTAGATTAGTGTATCCTTTTCCCGAAGTTAGATGTTTTTCATGTGGCATGCTAGGACACATAGCACACACTTGTACTGTTCACTATAGCCCATATTGGGTTTGGAGACCCAAGTTACATGATCCACAGCATGCATCACATTGTACCATCCATAAGAAGGAACCCAAACATGTTTGGGTTTCTAAATCTAACATTTGATAATTTTACAGGCAAGCTCTCACAAAATGCCTCGTGAGAGTATGTGGTACCTGGACAGCGGATGCTCTCAACATATGACTAGCGATGCCAATCAATTCATAGTGCTAGAGACCAGGACAGGAGGCAAGGTTACTCTTGGAGACAACACCACCAGGAAGGTAGTAGGAGCAGGTATAATTGGAAATTTCAAAAATCTTCTGATTAAAAATATTTTGCTTGTAGATGGAATGAAACACAACTTGCTCGGCATCAGTCAGCTTTGCGATAAGGGCTTCATCAAAAAATTTTTGGTAAATTCATGCATTATTAGCTTAAATAATAACAATGTTTTACAGGGCAAGCGGATCAACAACGTTTACATGCTTGATTTAAATAATATTAAATATGTTGCTTCATTTTGCTTCAAAACTACTATTGATGATTCATTGTTGTGGCACAGGAGATTATATCATGCCAGTATGAAAACCCTTAGGAAAGTGACCCAAAAAGACCTAGTTAGAGGTGTCCCCAAGCTTAAGTTTTCAAAAGACCATCTTTGTGATGCCTGCCAATTAGGAAAGCAAATCCACTCCACTTTTCACTCCATTAAGGACATTAGCACCTCTAGACCTTTAGAAGTCCTTCACATGGATTTGTTTGGACCCGTTAGCACTGCCAACTTGAGAGGGAATGTGTATGATTTTGTGATTATCAGTGACTACTCGAGGTTTACTTAGATTAGATTTCTGTCACATAAAAATGAGTCATTTGATAAGTTTAGAGCCTTCTTCACTTGGATTAAAAAAAAAAGCTAGGTTGGGATATCTTGACCATTCATAGTGACCCGGGGGGAGAGTTTGAAAATGAGAGATTTGGAGATTTTTATGAGTACAAGGGGATTAGCCATAACTTTTTAGCTCCTAGGACCCCTCAGTAGAACAGGGTAGCTGAAAGGAAGAACCAGAACATAGTGGAAGCAGCTAGAGCCATGCTTGCTGAGTATTCACTTCCAAAATACTTTTTGGCTGAAGTGGTTAACACAGCTTGTTATGTGTTGAATAGGGTGAATGTTAGAGCCAAATTAGATAAGACACCCTATGAGATCTTTAAGGGTAGGACTCTCAATCTTTTCCACCTTCATATCTTTGGTTGTAAGGTTTTCATTCTTAATAATGGGAAGTCTCACTTAGGAAAATTTGACCCAAAATCTTATGGAGTGTTCTTAGGATTTTTTAGTGTTGGGAAGTCTTTTAGGGTGTTTCATAAGAGAACTTTGGTGGTGGAGGAAACTACTCAAGTCATGTTTGATTAGTCTGATCCTAGAAAGCCTAGAGTTGATAATGATGATGATGTTGGAAAGATTACCTCTGGAGTAGAAAATATAAAAAAGAATGTAGATCACCAGAACACTGAAGGAGTAGGAGATGTTACCCATGAAGTAGAAAATGTAGGTCTGGAGGAAAGGGTTGAACCTTCACACACTTTGCCTAGAGATTAGACATACTCTTCTAGTCACTCTAATGATCTGATTTTAGGATACCCTTCTGATGGAGTTAGGACTAAACATGGAGTTAGGACTAGACATGGACTTAGGAAGGAAGTGAACAACTCTGCATTCATCTCAATGACTGAACCCACCAACATAAACCAAGCCCTTACTGATGAGTTTTGGATCTTATCCATGCAGGAGGAGTTGAACTAGTTTGTTAGAAATGATGTTTGGGAGCTTGTAGAAAGACCTAATGGACAAAGTGTAGTTCGTACCAAGTGGATCTTTAAGAATAAGGTGAATGATTCTGGTGTGGTGGCTAGGAATAAGGCAAGATTAGTGGCTAAGGGGTATAACCAAATAGAAGGGATAGATTATGAGGAGACTTTTTCCCCTGCTGTTAGATTTGAAGCCATTAGAGTGCTATTAGCCTTTGCCTGTTAAAAGGGATTTAAGTTTTTCCAAATGGACGTTATGAGTGCATTTTTAAATGGGAAAATAAAAGTGGATGTGTTTGTAGAACAACCCCCAGGTTTTGAGAATTCCCAAATTCCAAATCATGATTTCAAATTAAAAAAAGCCTTATATGGATTAAAGCAGGCACCCAAAGCTTGGTATGAGAGGATCAGCACATTCTTACTAGAAAGGGAGTTTTGTAAGGGGAGTGTGGACACCACCATTTTCCTGAGGAAAGTAGGAGATGATTTACTCATTATTCAGATCTATGTTGATGATATAATTTTTGGATCTTCTGTTAAAAGACTTGGTGATGATTTTTCTAAAACAATGAGTAAGGAGTTTGAGATGAGTATGATATGAGAATTGTCTTACTTTTTGTGACTTAGCATTAGACAATTAAATGATGGAACTTTTTTTATCCAAATAAAGTACATAAAGGACATCTTGGAGAAATATGAAATGGACAAAGTCAAGCCAATTAATACTCCCATGACCTCAGGAGTTCAATTAGACAAGGACCCAAACGGAAAATCAGTTGATCAGAATAAGTATAGAGGGATGATTAGATCATTACTTTACCTGACAACTAGCTAACTTGATATAATGTTTAGCGTTTATCTTTGAGCTAGATTTCAAGCTGACCCTAAGGAATCCCACTTGACTGTAGTTAAGAGAATTCTTAGATACCTTTTAGGGACGTAAAACTTAGGAATCTGGTACCCTAGGCACAGCCTTTTTTTAAGATTACTGGATATTCTGATTTTGATTTTGCAGGATATAAAGTGGATAGAAAAAGCACTTCTAGAACTTGTCAATTCATAGGACAATCTTTAGTCTCCTGGTCTAGCAGAAAGCAAAACTCTATTTGCTCTTTCCACTGCTGAAGTTGAGTATATTGCTTTAGGAAGTTTTGTGGCCCAAATCCTTTGGCTAAAACAGCAAGTACTGAATTTAGGATTACCTATAGGCACCATCTCTGTTCTTTGTGACAACAATAGTGCCATCAGCATTTCTAAGAATCCTATTTAATATTCAAGGACTAAGCACATTGACATTAGGCATCACTTATTAGAGATCGTGTGACTAAGGGAGATATTGAGTTACATCATGTGGCAACTGAAAATCAACTGGCTAATATTTTTACTAAACCACTGGCCTTCAATACTTTCAGTACTTTAAGGACCAGATTGGGTGTGATTGACATTAATGCATGAACCTCATTTCTAATGATGCTTTATCTGTTGATTACTTGGTTGAAATTTTTTTAGTTTTTTTGTTGTTTATTTCTAGTTGTTTTTTATTTTGTTTTTGGTACTTTAGTTTTCCATATGCCAAGCTTTATTTTTTTGTTTCAAATCATCGCTAAATTGATATCTAATGCCTTATTTTTTATTTTGAAAATTTGGAGTTAATGTTTTTACATCACTTAAATCTGCTAAAGGGTAAAAACACCATTGATTGTGTCTCTTTCTTTAACCTATTTTGGTGGCAAAATTTTCTTTTCTAACCAAAAGTCAATCTCAAATTAACAATTAGATTTTGCAATTGATATGTTTTCTACCTTTCTACAGTAATATATCTTATACCGTAATAGTCAAAGTTTTTTTGTTACTTCATGATTTCTCGTTATCATATCAATGAATCTCTCACATGATTTTTGATTCTGTTTTGTTGATTATTCTTCCCTATATTATAGAGTGAGTTTTTCTTTTCTAATATATGGAAGATATACTCACAACTAAGAATATTTAGGACTTTTTTGGAAAAGAATCTAGCTTACAAAAAAGGCAACAACGCCAAAAAAAATAAAAGATGCGCAATGACGCCAAATTGAAAAATATATACACAAAGTGTATCAGAAATCATAAGATGCGCAAAGTGCACCATTCAATGAACAAGAGGCATAAAATGAGCCCATCAAAAGCAAGCTATCTTCCTTTCCTCCAACTCTTAAAACTTAGAAGATTTCATGTATCACTTGAGAGACTTGATTTCGAATTTCGCAAATGTAACAAACTGCTTTGATATATTATTCTATAAGACATTTAATTAAAACTAAGTCTTGATTAGATCTCCTTTTCTTATCCAAATGTTTTTCTAAGTTAGGCCTTTTGATTTCAAAAGAAGATTTTGTCCTAAAAGAGGTTCAAGCTTAGGGCTAACATGATCGAAAATTTTACCATTTATTTGGATTTTTGAAGTTTTTAACTCATTAACTTACAAATTTTTAGTATCAATCACATGGAGGCTTTATCATGTTCATGCCTTGATTAAAAAAAAATTTGACTTTTATTTTATCGTTGTTATTTTTTCTTGTTGTTTTTGGGCCTTCTCTGATTATCTCCATCCCTCCTTTAAGTTGAAATTTTTTTATCACGTTGTCCTGGCCGATGTTTATATCATCCTAGACGATCGGCTTTCTGTGCTTCAAAAGTTTCATCTGCTGAATATTCTGACTTTTTTTTGCTCTAATCATCCTGGACGATCTTTTATCATCCTGGACGATATGATCGACCTCTGCTACAATCATCTTGAACATCCTGGACGATATCTTTTTTTTGTCCTAGATGATGCATTTATCATCCCGACCGATACACTTGTTTGTCCTGGATGATACGCATGTCGCATGTTTAAAATCTATAATTTTGCTAAGGATGATCCATTTTCGGACAATTGTCCTAGTCGATCCACTGTTCATCCTGGATGATACACATGACGCAAGATTTAAAACATTTTAAATTCGGCCGGTAAGATCCATTATTGAGCATCGTCTTGAATGATCCACCTAATCGGCACAAATAATATGCTTTTTAAACGGTCGTCTGGCCTTACTCGTCGGGACGATTGTCTGTGTCTAATCATCTCGACCGATGTCTGATCGGCCATGAAAATCGGACCACCTTTTTGACCAATCAGGTTGTTCACAATAATTGCACCGGATTATCCTGGATGATCCTGTGATCGGCCTGGACGATCCATCCGATTCTTTAAATACAACCAAATTTCAGCCCTGTTTCCTTGACACTTCCTTCTAGTCCCTGATTGCTTACTGTTTCTTTCTCTTTTATTACTTATAGCTGGAGGAAAACTTGTTTGACAAACCTCTGCAAGCTCCTTGAGGGCCACACTGGACCCTCGATTCAGAGAGGTAGACGATCAGGCTGCCTACCACCGTTATAAGGAGTGTGGCATTACTCTCTCATGAACCATCAATCTAGCATATCTCTCATATCCGGTACTAGATCTTTTTGCACACACTTCTCTTTGCTTTATTCTCACCCTTGTTGTACCCTTTAGTTCTGAGCTTCTCTTTGAATTCTATGCAAACCTCCGCATAAATTCTTCCGACACTGCCCTCACCTCCTATTTGAATCGACGCCCTGTCGAAATCATATATCAGGATTGTGCTGAATTGTTGCAGTTGTCCACCATTGGGAATAAGCTGCATATCCTTGTCTATAATCCTGACTTTGACTGGTCCAACGCAAATAACTTTCTTTGCCACACAAACGTACACTTTCATGATGGAGAGACTAGCTCTTTACTCAAATATGCTAGGATAATCTAACATGTCCTTCGCACTTCTATTATTCCAAAAGCCAGGGACCGAGTCCACATAACTCCACTTCTTTCACTTACTACCTTCTACATTCTAGCCCATAGGGAGTTCAATGCTACTGACCTAATTTTTTGCTATATTGAGCATTTGACAACAATTCACGATCGAGGTCATATGAGGAAACCCAATCTAGCTCTAGGACACCTCATTGCCTATGTTCTAGAATCTAAATACAAGCTTTAAATCCTGCTCCTCCCAACCATCCTCCACATTCCTACTCAAACAATTCCTTCAATGCCCTTCAGAGTACTCATCTCCACCCAGGGGATGGGGAAGCTCAAGGGGCAGAGGACGAGGAGGCTCTCGCTCTCTCTCCTGTTCCTGAACCTGTTCCTCTCTGCCAGCACTCTCAGCTGGATCAGTTGGTGGAGAGATTTGATCAATTAGAGACCCACTTCTACACATTCGGAGCATACTAGCAGCAGCATCATATTGAAGATGTGGCTCGGTTCGATTCCTATAAAGCACACCAGCAGTACCAGCACGACCAGGACATGGCCTGTTTTGGGGCACAGTTTGCCACATTTTCCATCTTCTTCCAGCAGCCACCACCACCACCACCTCCGTCTGATGATAAGAGGCCCTCATTTCTTTGATTTTCTTTGTGTTTTTTTCTAGTTTGTTTCTCTTCTAGTTTTAGTTTCAGTTTTATGTAGTTTGTTTTTCATGTTTTATTTTAGTTTCTGTTATTTTTTAATTTGTGGTTCCCACCTTTTTGTGATGTCAAAAGGGGGAGTAGTATGATGTATCTTGTACTTTGAATTTAGTGAACTATTTTTCTTACTAAACTACCATAACTATTTACTGCCATAATTGTTTGGAATTCACTATTTATGTTTGCCATCATCAAAAAGAGGGAGATTATTATGAATATGGGATTATGGAATAGACTTTTGAAGATAGCAAACATTCATGTTTCCCTACGACTGCTTTGCCTACTAATTTTTTAGGACCACAAGATTGAATGCAGCTCAAGCCTGTTCAAGATCGGGTAGATTTAGGTTGAGTCAAGTCTGTATTTTATCTTTCTTGAGTCAATTATAAAAGTGGTTCCTGATGCTAAGTAATCTTGCACACATACACTTGAGGGGTTTTCTGAATTTTTCGGTTTTGAGTACATCGGCCTGGACGATGTTCCCATCGGCCAGGATGATTTAACTAAAAAATAAAAACTGTAATTAGGGCATCCTGGTTAAGCAGCTGTCATTAAGCAAATCATCCTGAATGATACATGTATCGCCCAGGAAGATAGGCTCAAATTAGAAAGAATTCGCCACCATGATCAATTTAGGTATCCTTTATTTTAATTTATCATCCCAGACGATCTCCATATCGGCCTGGATGAAAAACACAATTATGCCTAAATTAATATGGAAATTATGTAAAGCAATTAAGGCTGATTGATACAATCACATCGACCAGGTTAATCGCAGAATTGGCCAGGACGATGTCCTAGGCGATTGACATCGGCCAGACTCTATTCAGGCCGATGTTCAGGAAGATTGTACTCAGATTTGAACTAATCATCCAGGATGATATTATATCAGCCTGGATGATGTGTTCAATTTTCTTCTGATCATCCTAAATCGTCCCAGTTGACTGAGCTTATTTTGTACATATCGACCAGGATGATATTTATTTCAGCTTGGAAGATAAAGTCAGTTCTTGAAATTCTTTTTAAAGGACCCACATTTTCTCATGCTAAAGACCTTGAGTGCTGCTGTCTTGACCTGAGAGAGCCTTGGGAGAGGGAAAGAGAGAGAGAGAGAGAGAGAGAGAGAGAGAGAGAGAGAGAGAGAGAGAAACATATGAGGAGTTTGTGAGAGGGTTCACAAAGGTTGCTCCAAGCAAGGTTCCAAGTCGTTGTCTCTGTTCTTCGTCCTTCATCCTTGGGAGGTTCTTGGGAGGTCTACTTCAACAAAGGTCTGGGTTCTCTGCCCGCTTCAGGAGGAAGCAAAAGGAGTTGGTTCTCTGCCTCACTGGATTAGTGAAAAAGAGTCTGTTGTAAAGGCTTCTCCACTTAGCTATGGGAGCTAAAGGAGAGACACTTAGTTAGTGCAATACTCGGAGGGTGCCTCCGAGTAGTGGACGTAGGTCATGGATTGACTGAACCACTATAAATCTGTTGTGATCTTTCTTTATTTTGCTTTCGCGTTTATTTATTTCTACATTTTGATTTCTGGGGTGATTTGGTTCTAAGATTTGTTATGCTTTGCTAAAAGAAAAATTTTAAAATACCAATTCACCCCCCCCTCTTGGTTAGCCTTTGGCTAGTTCTTAAGGGCTTAACATCCCTGACGAACTTTCATCGTACAATACCAAATTGGATCGTATAGTAAAATAAAATAAAATGTCAATTTTTTAGTTTTCTGTCCTGAGTGTGTGATGATCAGGAATTGGCTTAAATGAATTTTTTTTTTGAATTATGCGTTAATGTCTATTATACCAAGTCATGTCCTTAAAGTGCTAAAGATGTTGTAGGCTAGTGGTTTTGTAAAAATGTCTGCCAATTATTCTCTTGTAGCTATATGATGTAATTATATGTCTCCTTTAGCTACAAGATCTCTTATGAAGTGATGTCTAATGTATACGTGTTTTGTTCGAGAGTGTTGAATTAGATTTTTAGAAATGTATATTGCACTTATGTTTTTGCACATGATTGGGATGGTTCCTACGAGTAATCCAAGATCAAGAAGTTATTGTTTTAACCATAATACTTGTGCAACCCAACTTCTTACTACAATATATTTTTCCTCAGCCATGGAGAGTGCTATTGAATTTTGCTTCCTTCTGGACCAAGAAACAAAAGATATTCCTATGAATTGGCAAGTACCAGAGGTACTTTTCCTATCTACCCCAAGTCTTGGAAAATCAAAATTTGAGTACCCTAAGATTTCAAAACAAGTTTTGTGCCCAGGATACCAAATTCCTAAGTTTGGGGTGCATAGTAGATATTTAAGGATTCTCTTGACTACAGTTAAGTGAAACTCTTTAGGATCAGCTTGAAAATGGGCACAGAGGCACAAACGAATCATTATGTCTGGTCTACTAGCAGTCAGGTAGAGGATATATCCAATCATTCCTCTATATTTTGTTTGGTTTACTAATTTTCCATTCGAGTCTTTGTCTAGTCGAAAGAGTAGAGTTCATTAGAGTGTTCATGGACATAGAACTATCTATTTCATAATTTTTAAGAATACCCTTAATGTATTTCATTTGGCTAAGAAATGTTTCATTATCCATTTGTTTTACACTAAGGTTAAGAAAGTAATTAAGCTCTCCCATCATGCTCATTTAAAACTCATTACTCATTATTTTTAAAAATTTATCACATAAATTTTTATTTGAAGATTTAGATAAAATGTCATCCACATGAATCTGAACAATGAGAATTTTATATTTAACCTTTTGTAAAAAGAGTATAGTGTCCACACTACCCTTAACAAATCCTCTATCCAGTAAGAATGAGCTGTCTTTCATACCAGGCTTTAAGTGCTTGCTTTAACCCATGTAGTGCCTTTTCTAATTTGATTACATGGTTTGGAAATTATTATCTTTCAAATTCGAGGGGATACTCAACATAAACCCTCCTTGATTACCCCATTCAGAAAAGCATTCTTTACATCCATTTTATATAGTTTGAAACTTTTGAAGCAAGCAAAAGCTAAGGGTCACCCTTTTGGCTTCTAGTCTAACTACTGGGGTAAAAGTTTCTTCAATGCCTATTCCCTCAATTTGGTTGTACCCCTTAGCTACTAGTCTGGCTTTATTTCTTATTATGGTTCCTGAGTCATTCACCTTATTTTTAAAGACCCATTTTGTTCCTACTATACTTTATTCTTTAGGTGTCTTGACTAACTCCCAAATATCATTCTTGGCGAATTGATTCAATTCTTCTTACATTGTTAGGATCCAAAATTCATCTCTTAAAGCTTGATATATACTAATGGGTTCTATCATAGAGATGAATGCTGAATGACTAACCTCCTTCCTAAGTCTGTGCCAACTTTTCTCACCTTTCGACGGGCCTACTAAAATTAATTCTTTAGGATGACTTAAAGAGTATCTCCATTCTCTAGGCAAATATTCTTAAGGTTTTACCCTTTTATGGTCATAGTTTCTACTTCTTGAATTGCCTCTATTTCATCTTCTTCAATTTTAGATTTAAAGGGCTTATCTAATTCATTAAATACTACATGGGTGGACTCTTCTACTACTAGGGTTCTCTTGTTAATGATTCTATAGGCCTTACCTACAGATGAATAACCTAAGAAGGAACCCTCATTAGATTTGGGATCAAATTTTCCTAAGGGAAGTTTGCCATTGATTAAGTTAAAGCTCTTGCAACCAAGGACATGTAAGTGTGAAAGATTCGGTGTCCAACCCTTAAGGAGTTCATTAGGAGTTTTATTCAACTTTGATCTAATGTTCACCCTATTTAAGACATAACACGTCCTGTTTATCACTTCTATCTAAAAATATCTAGTAAGGGTGTACTCAACTAACATTTCCCTAACATCTTCTACCAGAGTTTTATTTTTCCTTTCTACTATTCCATTTTGCTAAGGTGTTCTAGAGGCTGATAAATTATGCTTTATTCCTATCTCTTGATAGAATGATTCAAATATTTCAGTTTGAAACCCTCCACTATGATCACTATGGATTGTTGAGATTTCACATCCTAATTTTCATTGAATCCAAGTGGAGAATATCTTAAATCCTTCAAACGACTCATTCTTATTATTGGTGAAATTTTTGAAAACAGGTTTTGAAAATTGTAGTTTTCTTTGGGAATTTTGAAATTGAGATTTAATTCTAATTCTAGAAGTCGAATCAACTCGCTCGAAAAATTATATCACCCCGAAAGGTGAAAATAAAATTCCACAATGGTGTTCAGGCTTAGAATTATGTAATTCGTCTTGAATATCACGGCTAGATTCTAAAGAGAACTCGACACGGCCCTGAGGGGACGAGGTAGAGTTCAACTAAATAATCTAGTTATGATACTCAAGGAGTATGATTGCCGAATTCATATCCAAAGCCTTATCAAAGAAGGATGTACTCCCCAAAGGGAGGTATCACCTTTCAATGATAATTCTTCTAATATGATAACGACAATTATTTTTTACTTTTCCCAAAGAAATCTAAGAGGGTTTTTTAAAAAAATTAATTTTGAAATCAAGTGTGTGGGGTTCCAAATCTCCTACGAGCGTAAGCCCTCGTAGTTAATTACATCGTAGGGAGACAGAGTCCCCTACGAAAACTCTCGATTAAAATAAGAACAAAATTTTGTTAGATTTTCTAGGAGTGATATCAAAAAAAATTGAATAGAATCTTTTGGAAAATCAAAGGGGAGTGGATCAAAATTGAACAGTTATTAACAGAATCAAAGGAAGAGAGGTAGGGGACACTTTGAGATTCTAGAACCATCCGGAAGTGTCCCAACTTAATCTAAGTGTTGGACTTTACATTTTAGGATTGAAAGGAAATTTAATTTTATTTGAGCATTTTATTAGAAATTTGGGATTATATTCCCGAAATTTGGGGTCTTATAATCAAAGATCTGCCTCGAATCCTAGATCTAATTTGGACGCTGGACCACAGTCGTCTGATCCTAACTAATGCGGTGCAAAACCTGGACTTACCTCGGCCTGGATTGGGGAGCCAGCTAACCACCTAGTCGATTTAAAAGAGATGAGTCCGGTCTTTTATGAAAGAGTGGTAGGGATGTTGTAGTTAAAGTTTTGGAGAGTTGGGGCCGACATCTAGAAATTTTCCTAATTAGCCCCTTTGACTTATGTTGGGTGCAAAATGCTACGGACTATGAAATTAAAATTTTGACTCTTTTAATTTGTTTCTAATGCAATGCATGCTAGTAAACAACCTTAAATCAAATATGCTTGAAATTTTAAAAACAGGCTTACAAAATTAATTTTTAGAAGACTGAGCTTCCCTAGGTCCGGCACCTCGTCCTCATAGGTCAGACTATCCGAACTCTACCCGCAGGCGGGGAAGGGTCTAAAACAAGGGAAGAGTAATGCAGTAATATGCATGCGACCCCGGGGTCGATCCCCGGCTAATTCCCTAGATTCGTTATCTTTCTATGTTACTTAGACTCACTAAAATTTTAAACTTATAAAATTATGAGTATAAAACTTTCACACCCTCACGAGTCTCACGTATCCAGGCGAAAACAAGAGCAGCACACAATCGCCAAAAAACTAGGAAAAGCAAGCAATCCTAAAGGCAATCAATTCATCACATCAAATATTAACTAATTAATAAAT